>NC_090178.1:9795701-9881189 GCF_024679245.1 Pseudorasbora parva | reverse complement strand
TCAATCACTCTGTAGTTGATCATAGATTCAAATAATCCAGCCTGTACGAGGAAAAAAGAAATTCAATGTTTGTCCTCCTCTTTCTCATTGTGTGTGTTTGTGTGTGAGTGTGTGTGTGTGTGTGTGTGTGTGTGTGTGTGAGGGGGGGGGGGGGGGGCATGTTTTTGTGACATATGAGGACACGTGTATAATGACATGGGTATGACATAGGTATTACAATTGTACGGTATAAAAACCATTACGCCTATGGAATGTCCCCATGTGTCACAAAAACATACGTGTGTGTGTGTGTGTGTGTATGTGTGTCTGTGCTTGTTTTTGTGAAATATCAGGACACACGTGTGTAATGGCATGGGTATGACAGGTATTACAAGGAGAGGGTGAAACATGAGGGCATTCCCCATGTCCCCACTTTTCAAAAGGTTTATAAATCATACAGGATGAGTTTTTTTGAGAAAGTAAAAATGCAGAATGTTTTCTGTGATGGTCAGGTTTAGGGGCAGGGGCAGTGTAGGGGGATAGAAAACACGGTTTGTACGGTATAAAAACCATTACGCCTATGAAATGTCCCCATGTGTCACAAAAACAAACGTGTGTGTATTCTGCTCCTCCCTCACATAAGAGGGGGTTTTCTTTTTGCCCTCCCCCTCTTGCTTTTATTCCACTCATATTCCATGTAGCTGTCATCAGGGCTGTCTAAGCTTTAGACTGGAAAATCCCTATGTTTGGTTTTACTTTTTTTTTTAAAGAAATTAACACATACAAGTCCTGTTGGTTCTGAGGTGGAGCCGCATATGGATTAAACTTGTGGGTCCAGCACATCTAGATGCTCTACTGGATTAAGATCTGGGGAATTTGGAGAGGCTAGGGCAGCCCCTTGAACTCTTCAGGGTGCATTATCCTGCTGAAAGAGGCCACTTCCACCAGGGTACACCATTGTCATGAATTCTGTACCTGGTCTGCACCAATGAGCATCACACTCCCTCCACCGGCTTGTCATCGTCTCAGTGCATCCTGGTGCCATTACTTCTTCAGAATCACAGGCCACATGGATATAGCTGTCCATGTTATGTAAAGAAAACTGGGCACATCAGACCAGACAACCCTCTTCCACTACACCAAGGTCCAGTTCCAAAGCTTGCGTGTCCATTGTAGGTGGTACAGATGGTGGACAGGGGTCATCAGATGCACTCTGATTTGTCTACAGCTACACAGCCCCATAGAGAGCAGAGTGCATTCCTCCCATTACCATCACTAAAATGGTGTGACCTGTGCCACAGTAGACCTTCTGTCGGCTTGGAAAAGATGGGATATCTGACCCAGTCACCTTGCCATAACAATTTTTGCCCCTTGTCAAACTCACTCAGATCTTTATTCTTGCCCATTTCTCCTCCATCCAAAACGTTGATTTTGAGAACAGATTTTTTGCTAACCATCTAATCTACCCAAACGTTAATATGTGGCCTTGTAAGGAGATCAACAATTAGTCACTCCACCCTGTGACTGGTCACAATGTTTTGGCTCAATCAGTGTGTGCGTGTGTGTGTGTGTGTGTGTGTGTGTGTGTGTAGGCGTGCATGCATGCGTGCTCAAAAATATTGATATTTTGATATATATCGATACTGAAATATCTGAAATGTTTCCAATACTCCAGCACATTTTCACTGACCCTCTTCTTCTCCTGCTCGCTCTTCTCTCTTCAGCGAGAATAAGTGTATAAGCTCTTAAAGGGACGGCAGCCTAATAAACCTGCTGAGGTCTGTCATGTTTATCAAAGAACCAAATCAAAAATCACTCACTGCTCTTGACTTCTGGCAACTTTAATTGTAAGAATTAATCTATTTAATTATTTGTATTTATTTTATTATTCTATTGTATTTATTTGTGTAATCATTTGCAATTTGTTCTTAATTTATAACTTTTTTACTTCATGTTGTAAATTTAGTTTAAAGTTTCAAATAAAGCCTCATTGTGCTGTGTAAGCTATGCAACAAAATGACTAAAATTATAAAAAAATTATAGTTAATACAAATATCTGTATGGTAGTAGCCTACATATGGCAGGTCTCCCTGTGGTATTAAAAATTATATTGAGTATCAATATTTGTTAAGGTATTGTATTGAAATTCCAGTATCGTAACATATTTATTATGTTTAACATAATAAAAAAAATCTAATTACGTACGCGCCTTGGCTTACCCCAGTATCATCTCAAAGCGTTTAGATGTCTGTTTCAGAGATCACTATAGACCGGTAAAGAGTAAAATAATGAATTTTTAGAAACATGTCTATGCCACTGATAATCTAGGTTACACTTTTTTTAAGGTGTCATTGTTAGGTGTAATTATATATTTTTGTATTATCACAGGTGTAATTATATATTTAAATACTGAGTAATATTTATTAACAACATGTACTTACAATAGGGTTAGGAAAGGATTAGGGTTTGGTTGAGGGTTAGTTGCATGCTTTTATGCATAATTTGCCATTATTACTATGGTAAGTACGTGTAACATATGTAACAAGGACAACTGTAAAATAAAGTGTTACCATAATCCAGATGAGCGATTCACTGAAAACAAGAACAGACAACAGATTACTTCCCAGCACACTAAGAGCTCTATATTTAGATTGAAACAGGGAAATAGAAACATCTGCGTTTGACAATAAGAGCACATACTAATGTGTTCATGGTCTTGAGACCACATTAGTTTGTGTTCAGATTGATTCCATTGCTAACAAGCATGAAGTCATTGCTCTTAAACCTCTTAACATCACGGATCAGTGGAGAAATTTGCATCTGGACACGGTAAGACTACGAGCGGAGAGTGTCCGGACTAATCTATGCTTATGTAGTTCATCGGGTACAATAAGTATGTGTGGTACACAATAAGTGTGAAGTACAAAATGTTAGCCCCTCCCTCTTCAGTAAGCACAAAAAAGAGCCCCGCCCACAAATGGGTATTCACGCATTGGGTAGCAGCATTAGTTAAGTTGCTATACATGCCCAGAAATCGCATGCACCTTATTTATACACAAACAGGTCCTTTTACATACATCGATTCTTCGAGCCACCTCGTCTACATAACCCCGGCTCATTCAGTACCAAATTCTACTGTACCGCATTGTCACAACAATCTGATTTTGCACAATACCACTTATCTGAGCGAGACTAGCAGAGAAAGCCTGCGGTAAGATGGCTGAGAGCAGCGAACAAGACACCCTCACTCGGAAAATGAGCGGCAGCCAGGCATGTCAAAATTTCTTGATTACATGGGAAATAAACAACTCCGACTGAAAGCCTCCGCTCAAAACTTGGTGCTTTGCATACATTAAATTCCAGTCTGTCTATAAGTCGTCTTAAAACGCTTAGGTATCAGCGCAAGCGCTTCTGACAGCGTTCTCCCTCACGAGTTCGTCTGCGTCGTTATCAGACCTCTCAAATGGATCTCCAGCTACAGTGACAAAAGCCAGACGGAGCTCTCCTAAAGGATGCATCTTTTTATCCATGCGCTTCCTCGCCAATCCACAATGTGCAGCTGCCGCTGCGGCCCAAGCAGCAGTTTACCAATCTTTGCTTTTCCAAGACTCACTCTCTCTCTCTCTCTTCTCTCTCTCTCAGCTTCTCTCTCCTCTCTCTCACTCTCTCTCTCTCCATCTACTCTCTCTCTTCTCTCTCTCTCTCTCTTCTCTCTCTCTCTCTCTCTCTCTCCTCTCTCTCTCTCTCTCTCTCTCTCCTCTGTGTTAAAGGGCTTGAGGGGTTCAATCAATGCTGCTTTGATCTCGGCTGGAACTATAATTATTTAACATTGTTACAAGGATTTCTCTAATCCATTCTACCATTAAATCCCTTTTAGACCCTCATCTTCAGGAGCCTAATCTGCATCTGGGCCCCCCTCCCTCCCCTCGGACGGCACCGTGACTTAACAGACTTTGGTGAATAATTAGAGGAAAAGATACAAATGCGGAAAGGAGGATGAGAAACTTTATTAGTCGCTGGACACGAGCAGGTGTCGGTCGCTGGAAGTCGGGGATTCGTTTGCATGCGACGTTTCTTTGCGGGTACATTGGGATGTTTATCTGAAGGCCCAGCATTAAAGCATGCAATTCATAAGCTGTCAACAAGCCTGACAATGGAGCGCCGGTTGCAGCTATTTGAATGTTTAATTCCTGGATTCTAGGTCATTGCTAAATATGTTGAGATGCACAGACACGTATGCCGATTAGAATGGTCTACGTGTTATTCCTGTGGCATTTGTAATTGCGTGGAATATACCTTCTTGTAATAAAAGCTCTGGCATCATTAACCCTTAAATTATATGAATGTTTCACCCATCATTAATACATATTCGGGTCTTTAGCGACCCGGATCAATATCAAACACAGATGGATGTCTAACTGCTGCCATAATATAAAAACTCTCTGGATATTTTAAATAACAATGACAAAAGACTAAAATAAAAGCATCATTATCTTGAGCAGATGCTTTTCATTATCATCACTGTCATCTTAGAGCTCATTTCCCTAGTACATTCAGTGTCTGGCTCATATTCACAAACTTAACTATATTCTTACAACTTTCATTTTCAACTTCTATAAAAGTCTATATTTTGATCTCTGTTAGCTTCTTCACCAGATCCCATACGGAAATGTAATATATGTCTATATATGAAATATCAATATATGCGATATATGTGATATATAAAGTAAAAACATATATGAATCATATTAGAAATTGGAACAATTCCATATATTGACATATAAATGTATCCCATATATTATATATGTTAATGTATGTATAATACATATATTGACACATAGGTCTCATATATGAAATATCCTAATATGCTCATATAGAGTAAAAACATAAATGCACATATATGCACAGCATCAGAAATTCCATATATTGACATATATCTTTAGTCCACATATTATATATGTTTAAATTATATATGTGACAAATCATTATCACTGTCAAATGCCGTAGAGTCTTAAAATCTATACTATGTATAAAAACAAATGACATTTAAAATATAAAATATTTATAATGTTACTTATTGTCAGGTGAAGCAAGAGATGAAGGACTCAAGGGTGCAGAGGTCAATGGGCTTTTTATTAGACTTCAAAAATAAACAATCGAAACAATCAAACCCCTTCATGCTTGTAACTGGCTCGCCTTAGTTTTTTATACAATAAGAAAGCCTAAAAAAAACGGGAATTCACTTTTGCCAATAGTTTGTGTTCAAACTAACTGTAAGATTCTCAATGAGGGAGTGAAAATAAATTGTATCTCTTTAACCACTGAATGAGATAACATAGTAACAATTAGCACATGGATGGAAATCCAAGACAGCATTGTGAATATCAAAGCTCAACACTATAAGTAAACAAATACACAGTAAATCAATTCCAAACCCAAAATACTAGTGATACACAAACAAAAAACAGTACCAAACAATTCAAAATGCCATAGAGGGAAAAGGATATACAGTCTGCAATGCAAGTCTCTTATATGAGTGTTGTAGAAGTCCCAGTCCAAGCAGGCAATGAAGAGATACAATCCTAAATCCTAGATTAGGCACTGGCACAATCCAACACAGTAGGTATCAGTGCACTCAAGCCCCATAACAGAGTCCTCTGAGAGCTTCTCTGCAAACTTCCAAACACTATGAATTAACATTTTTATGGGTACATACAAATGTGCATTTGAACACGATTGTAAAGCATTAGAATGTACAATTCACTTAACTCTCAAACACAATGTGATTCCAGGCATTTTCACCCATGCTCCACTGCCATGCCTCTCCTCTATGCTACTCGTAACCTTAAAACCACGTCCTCCCTCTGTTGCCCTCTAGAGGACAGGATGAAAAATGTCACCCATGTACCAGAGTAACCGTTACATGCTACACAGAACAAAACATGAAAGTACACGCCATGAGCACAAGCCGCATGTTAAACAAACAACCCTAAACACATGGAAAAAAGAGTGTATACTGCCCAAGCAAAACTAGATGCTCACACGAGACCAAGCGAATGCTCAAACTGTACACTCACAACGAGGAGGAAAACACACATGGAGCTTTTAATTTCCGAAGCCTGAACCAAAACCAAATTATGAAATGCCAGGATTCAAACACCACTATATAAATCCATATAAAATCCTATACCAGCATACTGAATGTTTGCATATATTATGTTTAAATAAAGTTACATATATAAATTCGACATATATTGTTTACATATATGGCATTAACATACAGTACCATATAAAAAATCATCATATAAATAATTTTAATATATGTATATATAATAATTATTCTATGGGTATTTCATACATGGTATAAACCTATATCTTCATATATCATGAGAATGTATATATGCGCTAATAATGTATTGCCTTATATGAAACATATATGACATCACTACTCGGATATAGGGACATATATGTACATATATTACATTTCCGTATGGGATCCACCATCAAGTAACAGTGACACTAATATTTGATTGCGTACAGTAGTTACTCTGTATAAATCACTGAGCCATTTCAAGTTTTGCTGATGATTTTTGTTTTTGTTTCATGCCTTCGAAAAATCACATCATCATTGTGTATCAGACATTGTCACCTTAAAGGGATCATTCACTTTAAAATGAATATTGTGTCATTACTTACTCGCCATCAAGTTGTTCCAAACCAACTGTATGAGTTTCTTTGTTCTGAATAAAAAAGAAGATATTTTAAAGACTGTTGGGAACCAGTTGACAGAACCCATTACCTACCATTGTAGAAAAAAAAAAAAAAGTTAAAGTCAATGGGTGCCGCCAACTCTCTGGTTACCAACATTCTTTAAAATATCTTCTTTTAGTAAAAGATGACCGATTTTGAATTTTTGGGGTGAACTATCTCTTTAAGGAATAAAGGTTAACTGCACTTCTTGAGTCAAGGATTCAATTATTGTGCAGAAAAATATATATACTTACACTATTACATACCCCGGGTCGCTAGTGAGCCTATATATATATATATATATATATATAAAAAAAAAAATATATATATATATATATATATATATATATATATATTTTTTTTTTTTACAATAAAAAAACATGGAATCTTTTGAATTATTATTTATATTTTTTTATTTTAAATATTTTTTATTTATATAATGAATAGATTGAGGAATACTTAACCTTAACAAATGAATGAGGGGGAGGGTGGTGAATGACGTCCCAGATCAATAAAACCCAGAGGAATGCATTAAAGGCTTAAAGAATTCACCAAAAAGTTTTGGTATTATTTAACCACCCCCATGTTTCCAATATCATATGACTTCCTTTCATAGTGACCAGAGATTGTTAAAATATTACAACATAATTGTATTTCTGTAAGGACCACTACTGTTAAGATGATTAACAGTTTCGGAGAGGCCCGCCCCCTTTAGATACTGCCCGACATGCCCTGCTCTCACACCACACACACGTTCTCACGCAGTGAAAAACACATTGTGGAGCAAAGCGGATACTGAAAACACACTGACAGACAGGACAGCGCAGGTTACCTTTAATATGAAATGATGTCCCAACCCTAAAATGTACATTTTTTAAAGAAATGTAAGCAATAAATACTGTTTTGTGGCTGTTTAGTATGAGTTGACAGTCGCTGTAGCGCCTCAGTTAAAGCCGCTTTTGAACCGATCATTTCTTCCTTATAATCTAGATCATTTATAGTATCAAATAAACATGAATGAACTTCAGAAGGAATGTGGTTTCAACCGCGGAAAGACGTCAGTGCGCACCGTTTTTCAAGTTCAAGTCCACTGATGTTAATCTACTTGATTGCTTTGTCGGACAGAAATAGCGGAATCTGCAGATTGTGGTTGGTCAGATCGTTTGTCAATCAAACTGCCAGGGAAGGGTGAATTAGCATACAGTTTTGATCGCTGGTATAGTTCTGATCTCAAATCCCGAATGGATGAGAGGAGGAGCTGGGGATGGAGGAGGGTAAATGAGCTCTGGAGAAACGCAATAGCTGCTGATAGGAGTACTGAAGGAGCTTATATAGGTATGCTGCGAAAGACATCGTATTCCTATAGGTAGTCATGATCGGCTGACAGACTAACGTGACCTGCTAGAACTGATGCTGTGCTTGATTTTTTTCACTAGTTTTTAAAGAGATAGTCAGCACAAAAATAAAATCTCTCATCATTTCAAATACTCCTCGCTGCAGACTGTAGCGCGGTGACGTCACGAATATTGCGTCACGAATGTGTTAGCGCGCATGCGCAAAGTGACGTTTCGTCGGTATTAAATACGCATGCGCGCCGATGATGTCACTTGTGTATTCGCGCATGCGCATACATTCATTTTCAACTTCAATCACCTGAGGATGATGTTAGCGTTCGCTCGAAAGGTATGGATTCCATGGCAGTAAGTCAATAAGCAGTGTATTTATGTTGTATTTAACAATTGTGTGTTTGTGTTAACAGCTTTTAATTGTTAGGGATGCCATATAGAGCGTCATAAATGTTTAATTTATTAATGTTTAACATGTGTGCCTCTAAACAAATTAATGCTTTGAAGATGTCTTAAAATAGAGCAGAAAGACTTAAATTAAGGAAGTCATGTCATTGATTGTTGCATGCATTGCAAAAATAAAATAAAAATCCTAATTTTTGTCTTGTTTTTCCAAATAGATATTTAAACATCTTTAAACAGAGATGCATTTACATGGAATGCAAATGTAAATTGGAGTCTCAAAAGAATTAATAAAATTATGGGAATTTATGTTGAAAACAAATCAAATATCTGTCTGTCTGCCTGCATGTCATGCCAGTCTGTAATGTGTCTGTCTGTATGTCATGCCAGTCTGTAATGTGTCTGTCTGCCTGCATGTCATGCCAGTCTGTAATGTGTCTGTCTGCCTGCATGTCATCCCAGTCTGTAATGTTTCTGTCTGCCTGCATGTCATGCCAGTCTGTAATGTGTCTGTCTGCCTGCATGTCATGCCAGTCTGTAATGTGTCTGTCTGTATGTCATGCCAGTCTGTAATGTGTCTGTCTGCCTGCATGTCATGCAAGTCTGTAATGTGTCTGTCTGCCTGCATGTCATGCCAGTCTGTAATGTGTCTGTCTGCCTGCATGTCATGCCAGTCTGTAATGTGTCTGTCTGCCTGCATGTCATGCCAGTCTGTAATGTGTCTGTCTGCCTGCATGTCATGCCAGTCTGTAATGTGTCTGTCTGCCTGCATGTCATGCCAGTCTGTAATATGTCTGTCTGCCTGCATGTCATGCCAGTCTGTAATGTGTCTGTCTGCCTGCATGTCATGCCAGTCTGTAATGTGTCTGTCTGTAATGTTTGTCTTGCCAAAAATATATATATATTGTTTGTCTGTTATGTCTGTCTGTGTCTATCTATTTATCATGTTTTTGTTTCTGATAGACTGTAACTACTTTGAACTAATGAATCTTCAAACTTCATAGCTATTGAAACTATTTCAAACTTTCAGGCTAGGCTTTTTCAATCTAAAGTTTGTCTTGAGAATTTTTTTATCTTGTTTTTATTCTTAATAAAATAAGTCTCTTAGGTACTTTACAGACAAAGCCAATAACACTCAAGCATATCTTTGTCTAACTTCTTCCAATAATACATTTTAAAATATTGTCCTGGTATGACCCTGTACCATGTTAATGCCTTTCTTCAAAATTATTCAACATTGTTTGTTCTATATTTTATCTAAATTAGGTGTCTAGAACTGGTGTGCATTTTCCACAGAACACAAACAAGAGTTTGGGGTGCCCTGCTCATTGACACTGTGCTTGCTCTGCACTCTCCAAGGACTGCCCACCCGGGTCTGCTCCTGATGGCGGATGGGGAGACCTGAGGTGATTTCATCCAGATAACGAGGATGAGGGCTATTGCTCGGGTTGAATGTTTGTATATGTGTGTATGATAATCTGTATGTGTACATAATTCTGTAATTATAATGATAAAAGCGATGTCTGCTTTGCTTTGAAATAAAAGAAAGTTGTCACTCTTATGAGTTATAATATGGGATATAGACACTGAAAATGTACTGTATGTAATCAGTTTAACATCAAACTACTTTATTGGCATAAATGTTTTACATGCCGTATTGTCAAAGCAACAGAAACTGTCCAAAAAATATAATACACAAAAATAAAGAAGAACAATGTAGGCTACAACATAATGTGAAAATAACACATTTATACCATCTGCCATTATTTTATACAATTAATGATCTATGTACATTATGTTACTAAGGGTGGTTTATTTATTTATTTATTTAGTGATATTACTTATTTATGGTCTTAGCGTAATTAGTTTATACGTTTGTAATGCATGGGGCATGTAATTCTTGCAAGTTTCTTCGTGTGTTTGCTGTATTGAATTGGGAATTCAAATTAATAATTTTTGTGAGGCTAAAGATGAATTTCCACCTGCGTGGACAATAAAGAGTTGTAATCTAAACTACACTTAGTTTAAATAAAATACACAGCCATTACAGAGTATACTCTGTAATTCTTTATAATTATATTGTTTTACCTCAGATGGCATGGTCAAAACCAAGGATATGTGTACTCCGTTTTGCTGTTTTTTATTATTACTTTAGCGTTTTTAACATTTTATTAACCTATTAAGTCAAGTTTTCTCATGCATTTTAAAGACGTGGGACGTCAAACAAGAAATCAAAACATGTGACATCACCGCATAACGCAAATAGTACACACATGCGCTGTCACCACGTGATTGCGCATGCGTTTTAAAGATATGCGATACGTAATATTCGTGACGTATATTCGTGACGTCAGCGCGCTACAGTCTGCAGCGAGGGGTATCTCCATCATTTACTCACCCTCACGTCATTCCAAACGTGTGTGACTTTCTTCAAAATACATTAATAATAAATACACATTCTCTGAAAACAAGTCACAAGTGGTTTCACAAGCAAACTGAATTTGTTTTAAGGAAAACGAGTCAATAAGAAACACACACACACACACACACACACACACACACACACACACGCACACACACGCACACACACGCACACACACGCACACACACACACACACACACACACCCTAAGAAGTGAAAAAGAGTGCTTTCTTGGCATTTTTGTAGCCTCATTTGCTTTCATTAGATTGAAAAGTAGCATAAACATCTCCTTTTGTGTGTCATGCAGGCTTGGAACGACACGAGTAAATGATGACAAAATATTTATTTTTGGGTGAACTATTCCTTTAAGACCTTCATCCATCTTTTTGCCGTGTATTTTCAGATCAGCACAGAAATCTAAGGCGGTTAGCAGTGAACCCATAACTGCCATCTGTTTGTTTTGGGCTGGGAAGAACAAAAAAAAAAAGACACGTTGATAATTGTGACGCATGTTGAAAAAACACCCAATGGCCTTTTCAAATATTTGTGCCGCTGTGTTTTGCGCCGATATAAATAGCAGCACAGCAAACGCAAACATTTGTCGAGGCACCTGCCATGCTATCGTGACCATCTGCTCCACAAATTCACTTAGCATGACATATGTGCATTAAAGCTGAAGCGGCTATTGTTTGGGGCGGGTGAGGGGGTCCGGTCAAGGGCGGACACCGTGTCAGCTCCACGTACAGGTGGGCTGAGTGGAGAACAAGAAATCTATACACGCTTCCTGTCTGTGAGGACGTGCTTCCTGCTTGTCTGTGTGCTACCTGCTCCTTTATAACTTTAGGGCTTCTTCAGCAGAACCTGCCCATGTTCTGCTCGTGGCCCGGGTCCAGATGGCTCACAGAGACTGAACCAACTGTGTCCGACAGGCACTGCTGAGCTTACAGAGCCGCCCACGAGGAGGTGTCTCAGTCCTCAAGGTGACTGGGTCTAGATGAGGGTTAGGCCTACTCAATGCTTATTGGATAATCATGATTATCAAGATTTTCCATTCATCATCATTTCTTCAATCATTCTCAGAATATAAATAATAGTCAAAATTAGAGGTTGACCTATTCATTCATGATTGGGGGAACAATCGTTATCGGCAAAAATCAATACCGATAGTTTTAGCGGCTGAGAAGGGTGCGCTGTCATTCCACAGTAGCCTACGAGAGCTCTGAGAAGGGTCTGTGGCATTATATAGCATGAGAGCGTCCTCTAGACGGCAAATAAAAAAACGTCGCTGACGTTGTTTACATTAACACGTGAGGCTCCGCGCTTCACAGCACATGCTGCACAGAGCGCGCCGACACATCAGATGCGCGTTTAAAACACCGAAAGTCAAACGGTATGAATACAGAACACTTCAGTACATGTTGCCAAATCATTTTAAATGCTTTAGCAGGGAAAGAACAGCAGTATGTATGTGCCGTGTCATCGAGGCTGACAGGACGCTAACGGTTACCTCAAGCAGTTAAAACGATGTAACAACTAGTGATGTTAAACACCTGACTTTATGGTCATGCATCTGACAGAAATGTAAAAAATCAGAAACACATTCGATTTCAATACATATTTTGTTATTTTGATTAGAAAACCATCAAGTGTTCTAAAAAAGCTATTTGGATGAATATGAAATAACACTTAATATAATACATTATTAGTCTGTTTTTAACATTAAGTAAGGTTAATAAATGCTGTAGAAGTATTATTCATTGTTAGTTTTATCTGTTAACCTTTTTATACACTATGAACTTGCA
Source organism: Pseudorasbora parva (assembly GCF_024679245.1). Classification (NCBI taxonomy): domain Eukaryota; kingdom Metazoa; phylum Chordata; class Actinopteri; order Cypriniformes; family Gobionidae; genus Pseudorasbora; species Pseudorasbora parva. The sequence goes on along the minus strand of NC_090178.1, from coordinate 9,868,489 downwards.
TGAATGATTACGGTACAATTGTATTGCTCAAATATTAATGTATTACTGTAAAATGTATATTGCATAATGCATTTAGTTCATGTAAGCTAGCTATATAAGCTAATACATCCTTGTTAACAAATGGGACTTGCAGTCTGTTACCTATGACATTCACATACATGTTTCTAGGTTAAAGAAACATTTACTTGTAATATTTTAATGGTTTAGTTTTTTTCTGTTAGAACTTATCATTTGAATATATTCATATTTGCATATGCAATTTAACACATTTTCATGGTTCAGTAATGTTTTTGATTTATTTCTTGCAATAAAGTTCAGCACTATTTTACTTGGTGTTATGTTTTATCCAGTATCTATTTTAAAAACTATCGGTCGATTAATCGGTTATTGGCAAATGTGGTCCAACCTAGCTATCGGACGACCTCTAGTCAAAATGCTCATTTTAAAATAAAGTACATCCTTTTGGTGCTTAACTCACATTATACGTTGAATATATATATATATATATATATATATATATATATATATATATATATATATATATATATATATATATATATATATATATATATATATATATATATACATTTTTTTATAATTATTTCAATAATAAAACTTAATGTATTTTTTATATATTAATCTAAATGTGTTCAGGTATTTTGAAATGTATAAAAAAAGCAAGAAAAACCAAAAAGTCCTGTTTTCCGCAATATAACTCCTTTAAGTTTAAGTTAAAGGCTTCCATTTGAGGGCAGACATAGTAATAAGTACAAAAAAGAAGTTCATTAATGCATAAAAGCTTCCTTCCCTTTCTTTGCCTGCACATGCACTTTCTTTATGCCTTGAGGAGCGTGTCAAGATATGCATCAAAGACGTCCAAGATAATTAACAAAATAGCTGTACAGGCTATTACCACTAATATACAGAAGCCCATGACGAGACAGAATGAAGAAGACGGAGGGGCAGATAACAGAACGCTTCCTTTATGAGCTCGGAGTGGATGTTCTTTTCATCTCAGGGATGGTCTCCTGCCTTCACAGAACATGCTTATGGATTAGAAGGAAGCTGTAAGTGAACTTTCCTAGAACGCAATAGCTTATAGGGGTCAAATCATACTTTTTTGTGCCGAGAACAATCAAAATATACGTTTACATGACTATTTTAAGCCTTTCTCTGATCTTAAATCATTTAATTGTCTTGAATCTTTTGAATTTCTATCATGACAAATCTGAAGAGTTTAGCATGGTAATGGATATGACCATTTTAATGTATTTGTCTTGGCATAATAGATCTGCTACACTGCTGCAGACCAAGCATGGGACTTGCTATGGTCAGTACATACAGGTGGAGCTGGGGAAGGTGGAGGGCTTGGGAGGAACGCTGACCAACTAATTCAATGTTGAGCAACAAGCTCACTGGCTGCAGTGTTAACTAGGGGTTTAATGATTCATCTACTACATCGATGTATCGATTTATATTCGTATGATCCAACTACATCGATCTGTGCTCGGCAAGTTGGCCTTCTGGACAACATATATCGATCTAATATCGTTTTAAAAGGTAATCAATCGATTGTATAAATAATAGGAAATTATGCGTTTGATTGAAGCATGTTAGACTTTATATGGATGTTTTTTCTTTGCACTTTTAAAGGCGTTAAACGTTACTCAGTCTGCCTATATGTGACGTCAGCCACGCGCTAGCAGCAGTGCAAAGAAAACAAAACCTAGCACTGACAGGATTTGTCATGACAGCGGATGACAGAGCAGAAGCCAACGACTGAGAAATTATCAAGCCACCATTGCGGTCCAGTACGTGCAAACACTTTGGCTTTAGTAAAAGACGGAGATGTTCTTAATAAGTCGCTCGCTGTTTGTAGTAGTAGCAGGTTCAGCCACTGCTCATTCAACATGAAGAGATGTTGGTTGCACTTTATTTTTGATATTTATTTTATATTTTTATTAATTTTATGTTGAAAACAACCGCAAAAGTAGCAGGTAAGCCTACTGTTAATTAAACCTGAAGAGATGTTAGTTTCACTTTATTTTTGATATTAATATTGTAATATTTTTATTTTTAAAAACAAGCAGAAGTAGCAGTAGTAGTATGTTGGTTGCACTTACTTTTTGAAAATGAGAGCAGAAAAGGTTAACTTCCTGTAAATTCAACCTTAACTGTTGGTTGCACTTTATTCAAATAAAATGTGAACACATTTGCCATTAATTGTTAATTGTTTTATATCCAAAATTAATTGATACCCGATTCCCTTAAAAGAAACAACAGGAATTAGGAAACTTCACCTGCACGTATTTATTTCAGTCACACTGATTTAAATTTTTGGCTAAAAAGTTACTGAATCGATTTCAAGTCACTGAATCGTTTCAGATCGTATCGTTTTAAATGAACCAATATCGTCCTTGAATCGTATCGACAACCTCAAATCGTGATACGAATCGAAGTTGAAACTAATTGTTACACCCCTACTGTAAACCCTAACGCTCAAAATAATTCATTGGTTTGAGTAGAGCCGACTCCAATTAAATAAATTGAGTCAAATTAACTTTTATAAGTATTTAGAACTTTATTTTTATATGAATTGAATATGAATTGCTTCATTGTTTTGGATTTTATTAATTTGTTTCTTTTAATTTAGACAAATTTATCTGAAATGGTATGGGATTTGTATTTCCCAGCATGCTTTGCCATGACTCTGAAAGGGGCGAGTAAATGCTAAAATGAAGCGTTATATAATGTTTTTAGTGCAAGATTAATGTTAATTTGGAGATTAAGTAGTGTTTAATGTTTTGTTATGCTTGTTTAGAATTGTGTCATTATGTTGTTGTTTTTTTGTACGGTTTCCATCACAGTGACGAGTTGAGCATGACCTTAGTTTGAGAACAGATATATGTTAAATGTTTTATAATGCTGCCCTCATTCAACAATTGATATGCTATGCTAATGCTGTTAAAAGATATAATGCTGTTAAAATGCCGTCACCAATAAAATATTCAAATTGAGATTACATGATAATTCATGAATTAGCTTACTCAAATATTAAGAGTTAAGAGCAATTCAAATGTATGTATGCAAAATAAAAATCTGCAAGTTCTGATTACTTAAACTTAAAAATTCTTAACTTTAAATTTGTTCAGGTTAACAGTGTTCAGGTGCAACAGGATCATATCAGCTTGTGCCGTGTACAAAAGTAAGGCTGTCAAAATTAATGTGTTAACGCATGCAATACTATTTTCTCAAATTAACAGATTAAAATATTTAATGCATCTGTTTTTTCATCATCCTTTGGCTGCACTACAGTATATGATGCGGTGGGACAAAATATCAATAGGGCATTGTTGTCCTCCTTCGTGCAATACGAGACTCGATACGAGACTCGATACGCTCAACACATGAATGACGGAAAAGTCAAAGTAAGTTAACAAGCCTAAGAAAAATAGTTTTTTAAATGGGATGGTGGATAGCAGTGTGAGTAAAATAACAGATGCCCCAAGCACGTTTAACGGCTGCATTGAGTTCTCTTCCGTGCTTAAAACCACACAAAATTATGCCCAAATGTCTTAAATGAGTTAAATAGTCTTAAAATGTCAAAAAGAGTATGTGACGTAGGTCATAGGATGTGTCAGATCCAGATCATGTGCATTCAGATCTTAAAGTGACAACAGCCTAATAAACCTGCTGCTGTCTGTCATTAATGTAAAACAAAGAACAAAAGAGAGAAAATCACTCTCTATAACTTTTGTAGCTTTAAAAAGGATTCATCTTTTTTTAAATTATAATTATGGAGTGAAAATGTACTATTTATTGTGATTAGTTAATTTTTTTATCATAATAAACTGAAATAAGTCTGGAAATAAATTACAACTAAAACAAATACAATATAAACTTACTGTATATATGTAACACAAAATTACAGCAATCACCTCAGAGATACAGCATGTTTTGTGTTTGACACACCTTTCGTGTAAAAAGAAAATGACACACAGACAAGATCGCAAGCAAAGTTTGGCCAATCAGGTCGACAGGTACCATGTAAAAGACTGACCCCTTTAACATTGAAGCACGTGAAGTTTTCACTCCTAAAGCAAATCCTGAAATTGGTTTTAAAAGATTCTTAAAGCAGGAACCACCTGTTTGAGCCTCTTCATTAAGATACTGTCCTTCTTTTGATGTACTCTCTATTAAATATCCCATTCGCACTGAACAATTAAAGAATTATCTGTTGCCGATCGCAATCATACATTTTAACTTAAGCCGGGCAGTAACAAAGAGTCCAGATTAAGAGGAGTAAAAAAATAAAATAAATAAAGCAATAACTAGGTAGTCTCTTAAACTAAATAAATTTGCTTTTAATCGCTGTGAACAGGACGTCATGTAATTTGAGATGTTCATATTTGATGGTGTGATTCCCATCTTTATTTAAAATTATAGCATGCCCATCTGACTTTTCCAACACAATGGGAGGAATGAAAGGGGGGAAATGGCCTTTCAGAAGAAGACATGATGTGAAAGTGAATGCGGTTATTACGTGCGGAGATTAATGTCCACTGTACTGCTCCCCAGGAGACAGTGATGCAGCTGTGTGAGCGATGTCATATCCTGTATTCTGAGAGGGTTATTTCCTGTTGGGCGATTTTCTCATTTGCATTCTATTTTCCCAGAAATCCACATTCCTGCCGGAGTTTGACAGTAATGTCTCTGTGAGGAGCGAATGGGGCATGTAGAATAGATCTTATCTGTGTAATGTAACAAGATTATCAGCAGCATTAGCAAGCGCCGGCGCTATCAGAAAGATCGTGGTGGGAGGTAAATATGAAATTCAGCATTGAGATGAATCTGACAAACTAGATTAAAAGGGATAGTTCAGGCAAAAATGAAAATTCTGTCATTCTCTACTCACCCTCATGTGGCTTGAATGAGGTTTAAAAGCTACAGGCAAGATTTTCCGTGAATAGTGCTTTAAATATCAGTCTGATCCTCGCATGACGATATCAAATAACTTCAGAATACTTGGAGATGTGGAATGTATCTCAATTTATATGGACTACTTTCATGGTTCTTTTATGCTTTTATACTGTCAGGATTCAGAATTACAATATAAATCACCATCTACTTTTGTAACCTGGATATTCTGCAAAGCAGGGTTATTATAGTTAAACTAAAATCAAAAGAATAAAAACATTTTCTTTACTTTAAAATAAAATTAATGTTAACTGAAATAAAATAAAATAGACAAAAAAACGTAAACTTTTATTTCAGCGGTAATTGCCAATAGAGTGCGGATCGGGCCGCATTTTTCTGTCCGAGCCCGGCCCGTGTCTGACAGAGCAGTAACCGAACCCGATCCGAGCCCGACAGGCATTAAAATATTTATGTCCGAGCCCGACAGTTAAAATCTTTTTTTCCTCATATACTAATGCTTTTATCAAGCAACTATAGGAAGGCATTCTGAAATGTTTACAGACTAGCGCATCAGCACGCGCATGGGGCATCAAACCTTACACAGAGCCCAATCAAATAGCCAACTGAAATGAAATGAACAAAGGTCTGCTAAAAATGGCCCAAGCTAACAAAACATTAACGTAACACAATTGAAATGCTTATTGAAATGAAAGTCATCTTACCAATTTTCTCAAACTGTATGGTTCCTAAACTGCAACATGGGAACTATTTACATAATCTATCCATAAAAGTTTAGGCTAATCGAGGTTTTATGCAGAAAAAGGATTGCATCAACTGTGGATGGCTTCAAGGCTGTCCTGCTGCCAAGTTGCGCTCACTGGAATGACAAGGATGCCGCGGGCAATATGCACGCACGTGTTGCGCATTGTTGTCATGGCGACAAACAAATTTCCGCATGCAGGAAGACGGATGTTAAAAAGGGTAACGTTTTACATTTATTTTAATCACAAAAACAAACCATTGCATCAAGTTAAACAGGCCCATTGGCTACTTGCATAATAAGCAGTTTTAAATGTAAAAGGTTCAATGCCTTTTCGCGCTGACGTGTCCGAGCCCGACCCGAACCCCAACGTCATTTCTAAATATCTGTCCCGACCCGTCGGGTACCGTCAGAGCCCGTCGGGCTCGGGTCGGGTATCCATCCTCTAATTGCCAAGGCAGCATTTCTTATTTTCCTTTAGTTTTAACTTGATGTACTAAAACAACTAAAACTAAAAACAAACGGAACATGTTTTTTTTTAGTTATTAAAATGTCACTAACATTCAACAAAATTACTAACACTAACTAATTAAACTGAAAACCGGAAAATATAAAAATAAATATATTTATATATACACCGATCAGGCATAACATTATGACTATTCATATATGTTGTGTAAAGGAGGCTTTTTCTGCCAAAACAGCCCTGACCCATCGAGGCATGGACTCCACTAGACTCCTGAAGGTGTGCTGTGGTATCTGGCACAAAGATGTTAGCAGCAGATCCTTTAATGGCTGTAAGTTGTGAGGTGGGGCCTTCATTGATCGGACTTGTTTGTTCAGCACATCCCACAGATGCTCGATTGGATTGAGATCTGGGGAATTTGGAGGCCAAGTTAACTCCTGAAACCATTCCTGAACCATTTTTGCTTTGTGCCAGGGCGCATTGTCCTGCTGAAACCGGCTTGCCTTCTTCCCAGAGTGCAGCCTGACACCTTTCTATCAGAACCAGCATTAACTTCTTAAGAAATTTGAGCTACAGTAGCTCGTCTGTTTGATCAGATCACACGGGCTAGCCTTCAGTCCCCAAAATGCATCAATGACCCTGTCGCCGGTTCACCACTGTTCCTTCCTTGAAGCACTTTTGATAGATACTGACCACTGCAGATCGGGAACCCCCCACAAGAGATGCAGTTTTGGAGATGCTCTGACTCAGTCGTCTAGCTGTCACAATTTGGCCCTTGTCAAACTCACTAAAATCCTTACGCTTGGCCATTTTTCCTGCTTCTAACACATCAACTTTGAGGACAAAATGTTCACTTGCTGCCTAATATATCCCACCCACTAACAGGACAGGTGCCGTGATGAAGAGATGATACTGTTATTCACCTGTCAGTGGTCAATGTTATGACTAATCTGTGTACACACACACACACACACACACACACACACACACACACACACACACACACACACACACACACACACACACACACACACACACAATGGGTGTAACAATAATATAGAGTGTCACAATATATCGCAATACAAAAATGCAACTATATGTATTGCGGCTAGTGAAAATATATATTGTGAATAGTTCACCCTAAATTAAAATTACTGAGAGAAAAAAATTCAAGTTTACAGAATTTTAGTTTCAGTATTACAATAAACTACTATATATAATGTTGAATATAATATATGTTATATGTTACCAGTAAAAAGTGGCCTACATTATTTTAAACGTATCTAGTCAGTGACAGAGTGCAAACATATTCATCTAAAACAATTCAGTATTTTCAGCTTCAGAATCATGATATTTTTATTCTGGTTGTCCTGTCCATTGGCTTACTAGTACAGTCCAAGCCTATTCATTTCCACCCCCATTATGATACCACATGTAGCATTTTAAATCAACAGAAAAAAATGTGTTAACCTTTCATCATATGTCTTGGAGCATTACAAAAATATTATATAGTGAGTTCAGTATTGTGATACACAATCGAATCGTGAGATGAGGGTATCGTTACACCCCAATATATACACTTACATACATACATATTTTTAAATGATACATACGTGTATTTAGACTTTAAAACTCACAGTATGACAATAGATTTATATGATTTTTATTATATTTAAGCATGTTATGAAATTATCAGTGAGAGTTGGATGATGACAAAAATAATCAAAATGTAAAAATAGAGAAAATAAAGTTTAAAAAAGAACAACAAAAAACGTAAATGTATCGTGCTCTAAAATGATTTGAAAATATCAAACCAACTTCTCAAATTATTTCAGACGAGTTAGCCATTTTTACTAAGGCAAAATTGTTGACTAAGCCTCTAACACTACTAAATATTGAAGTTAGGAGTGAAACCTGCACTGTTTATACTACCAACATGAGTGACAGCAGAAATCGTGACGCTTTTTGTGCTTTTTCACCTAGCAGGCGATAAGGAGGGACCCGATATCTGGAGAACTCAAGCAACAGTCGCATTTCATTCATTCAATGTAAAAGTCTAGTGTTGTTATGGAACAAGCTTCTTTGTGTAACACTTTCACAGATGAGTGACACGACCAACTGAAATCATTCATTCAAAACAAATAGGGAGGGAATTGTCTTTCTCTCACTGCATCACAGGACGCATGATCAGAGAGACACTGGGCTGCTTAGGCCCCCACCACACTGCCGGAGTTTAAAGCTCAGCATTTTCTTCCGGAAAGCCCTAACTGGTCTATGATGCCTCTTTTTGTATGCGCTTGCCCCCATCGTTGTGTGACTGACCCCCTCAGCCCTGCTGGCTGCCTGATCACAGGGACCGTTTATTACCGTCGTCCCACCGCTCTTATCTTACGCCGCCAATGCTCATTTCCTTTCCAGATTGAAATGCAAATGTGAAATTTAATGATAAATGCATTATCTGATAGGTGCTGATAACTCTGATTCGCTGTCAGTATAAAATACACACCCCAGGGGGCTCACCGGTGCCAACTTGCCAAAATCCACTTTCTTATAAATGTACGTACCTGCAATAAATTCTGGAGGTCATATGCATTAAAAGGGGAATCATATTTTGTGTATTCTGCGATGTGATGCCACGGCTGAACAGTAATTGCTGCCGTTGCTATCTTGTTGGATGTATTATCCATCACTTTGATGAAGTGACTTTTAAGAAGTGCAAAAAGACAGATAAAACAGATTTTTTTTTTTCTACTGAGAGACGGCGAGGGAAAATCTGCATGGTAAGCCGAGATTCTTGGGAAAGAAAAGATATCTGTTTTTACGTCTGTTGTGTGCTTTCTACTGAAGCTTAAAGGGATCGTTTATCCAAAAATGAAAATTCTATCATCATAGAAGTCATCATCATATGTCGTTTCAAACCCGTATGACTTTCTTTATTCTGTGGAACATAAAAGGAGAACATTTGCAGAATACTCATGGTGCTTTTTTCCATATAATGACTGCCTATATTGTATATAACCCATACAGTATGACTCCAAATGTGATATATTTCATGTCTTCCAAAGAGGAAGACATGAAATATATATTCCGAAGATCTATCTATCTATCTATCTATCTATCTATCTATCTATCTATCTATCTATCTATCTATCTATCTATCTATCTATATATATATATATATATCTATATCTATATCTATATATAAAATGTCATAAAATATATTATCAGATGCATTATAAACGTACTATCATTGTATACTGAGTAGGCAGCATGTTAAATTAACCTCGAGAACAAAATCCTACTGTGCTCCATTTTGCCTTCTTTCTTTAGTAACACTGACACTGAATCAGTGATCAAAAGCAGGACCACATCACAATTCACCATAAGTTAGAAAAAAACACTCTTCGTAATTCAAGAGCTCATTAAGTCTTCAGAAACGGCAGAGTTTTACCTCTGTCGGGTGGCCTTGTCAAGGATATCTTCAGATGTCCTGCTATTGAGCGTCTGAAATCCCCTGATCCCAGATGGATTCATTTAAAACGTGTCATAATGAGCTGCTTACAAGTGATTACTGGCCGCTAGCTAATGGGCTAAACGGTTAAAGGAGGGCCAGGAATGATCGCGTGTTGGATTGGACCTTCAAGACTGAGTATCATATCAGGGGGGCACTGCGGACTTTTTTCACTTTCTGATATTCTTGTCCTCTGAGTTTCTGTTCTCCAGTATATAATATCAGACAGGTTTTTGTAGTACAGTTAGGGTTCAGGAGATAATGACCAATCCACGATGGACTGTGGACAAATAGGCGCTCAAGTCAAGACACACATGGAGGCCCAAAACAACTACATTCTTGGCAAAATTTTGTCTATATATCTAATACATGTGACATTATATTACAAATTTACTTAAATTACTAATAGAGAACTTTATTATCTGTTTTACAAACCATTTATTATATACAATCTTGTGCACATTCCTTTTAACAATTCCTTTTTGCATGTCAAAGTGTTTGTTCTTTTTTACACAGTCAATAGACTTTAGTTTACATCAGAGTCTGAATCATGATTCACTACTTCACTACTAATGCTGAGCACATGGTATTAGGGGGAGGAACATTCTCATTCTAAAGAGCATTTGATTGGACAAAAATTTGGATACACCTCTGAGTGCAAGATATAATTGGTTGATTTTCACATTAAAAAAAAAACTATTTTTAAATGCATGTACACTATAAAAATGATATGATCAATAAGCTATAACAAATGTATTTGCATAGCTTTAACTTAATAAGTTAAGAAATGTAAAACTTTGTTATACAAGATTCAAAAAAAGTCAGATTAATGCATTTTATGTTGAAATTACTTAAGTATCCAAGTTGAGTGTACTTAATTTAAGGGTATTTTTAACAGTGTATCTGCAAAAAGTTCATTTTGTCCATCTTTAAGATTATCCTAGCATATAGATGACCTCAAAGTCAACAAATTTGTACTAAAAGCAACAATTCTCATGCTAAATCTAAATACCAAGCTGCTGCAGTCAACGTCACAACATTTGTTTTTGTTTTTTGTTCCATAAATGTGGATTTGAAAAGGGCTTCCAAAAAGAAAAGAAAAATAAGTCAGGCGATAGATTGTCTGTATAGATAATGAACATTAAATGAACATTTGAGATATAAAGTCACAATTACAAGACATAGTCAAAATGCATCATGGTCATATAATTATACTATAATTCACATTCACATTCCCACAATCAGATGATGCACTTACGTGGACCATCCCATTCCTCCGGCTCCAGAGGGGGGTGTCTGGTCTTCTCACTTTCTGTTTCCATCTCTGTCTCTCCTATTTCTCTGTTGCCATTTTCCTCCCCTGAAAAACACAACAGATAAATACAATATTTGTAAACGGGGTCTAAAACCTTTTGAGCTTGTCCACTTTCGACCACTTTCAGTGATAGTCGGAAATGCATTCGACATTCATGGTGTAAACGGTCATGTGGTCGAATGTGCAAGACACACTATGGAAAGTGTGCCAGACAGACAGGATTTAAACTTTGTCTGGAGACCCAAGTTTGGTTTAAAAAGTACCAAGCACGATGTTTTCTTCTCACTTTTCCTGATTTCTAACACACACACACATCGCGTTCGGCATAGTCTTGTGGCTGGCACTCGCCATATGTTTTTCAGTTTTTTCCGGTCATGCTCATATGTAAATTGCGTGAGCTTATTTTGTCCATCAGATCGAACGATCTGAAAAAACCCATACATTTACCCTCCCATAGACCCCCCCCCTGGAATAAATTAGGACAGAGGTGTTTGGAAGTGGACAAAATGAGACGGATTAAAATACCAGGTGTAAACGGGTATGTCTCCCCTTCGTCTACTTGCAATCCGATCGACGAAAACACATCTTAATACCAGGTGTAAACAAGGTAGATAGATAGATGAATGGTTAGATTGATAGATAGATAGATGAATGGATAGATGGATCATTTGGTCTCACAATGCTGATCTTTTTTTAACCCCAGCACATTGGAGTCACACTCTGGGCAGAGCTGCTTCACGGAAGCGTCTCAGCGACTCTCTAACACGGCAGAACGGCCTTCACCATGGTCCTCAAACACACACTGGTCCATCCAGATGGGTTAATCTAAAGATCAAATTCTCTCGCCACGGTGTGTTTAAGCCAGTTAAGACGTGGTTCACTTCAAAGGCAGGCAGTAAACATGGCCAAAAGGATCGCAGCTTCTTGCTTGCCTCTGCACACCCGGGCGAAAGGAGAGGGCCGCGCTGCCCTACTTACTGCACATGAGGTCATTCTGACCTATTTTCCTGCATGCAAGTTCCTGCTAGGGCTCAGCTTTTTTTATTCATTCTGTCCTCCTCACTCTCCCGCTCACTATTTGTATTGTCAGGCCTTGAGAAGCTCCTTAGCATACTCATTGAGCATTACCATAAGGATAACAAAAGGCAATATCAACAGTTCCTTTCCAGTGTAGTGAGTTTGGGAAGGCAGCGAGATAACATTAAAGGCTCTACCTTGATCTCCGGCGAACATGTTAAGCCCTGTAACGAAACGTCTTGGAACTGTTTAATTACCGCTCAGGAAATGAAGCTACAAGATGATTCGTTAATTAAGCAGTGATTAAGGATTTTCTGCCTTCTATCTAACACCGTTCGCAATGCATTTTAAACACAATCGCCAAGGCAACCTCGAAGGGAACAAGTGTCACAGCAGCTTGATGAAGTTTCTTTCAGGAACATGGAGGAAATCCACTGGGAAAACATTGTGCCAAGCAGGTACAGTGCCATTGAAATTACCTGCATGAAATAAAGACATGCAACAGAATATAGTTCAGACTTTTTTCAAATCCAAGTCATGTGTACATCACGAAAGCATTATTCCTTCTTGTTTCTTTGTCACTTTTGCACGCTATTTTCATAAATGGCCATCTTGTTTCTTAGAAAGCAGATGCATAACATGGTCAGACATTACCACGCCCCAGATATTCGCCTCCAAAATTCTCATTTCAGAAATTATTAATTTAAAAGACTTTTTCAACCAAAGTGACTTGCAAATGAGAATAATACAAGCAGAGGCAATTAAACTGACAGAAAAATCAATACAAGCAGTGCAAACATATCAAATGCTAGAACAGAACAGGGTAGCTAGCTAGTTGGTTAGCAAGGTCTCCTGGTAAAGATCCGTTTCAGTCGTTGAAGATTAGAGTATGAAACCATATAACCAGCCAATTATTTTAAAATACACTACTGTTTAAAAGTTTAGGCTCAGTAAGATTTTTAAAATGTCACCAAGGCTTAATTTATTTGATTAATATAAACATTAATAACAGCAAACAAGTGAAATTTTGCTACAATTCAAAATGACGTTTTTATTTTAATCATTTCAAAATGCATTGTATTACTGTGATGGAATTTTGATCATTACTTCAGTCTTTAGTGTCACATGATCCTTCAGAAATCATAATATGCTAATATGCTGATTTGCTATTCAAGAAACATCAATGCTGAACATGTAAAATCAAATGTAACTACTTCTCATTTACAAAAAGTATCAAAAGCCATTATCATGAGACAATGCCAAGTTTAAAGTGTACACTAGATTAGATTACATAGAAGAGAGAAAAATTATTTTTTATAAAATAAATAAATATAGGTTATAGTATATAACATTTAAAAACCCAACTGAACATTTTAAAGAGCACTTAATATATATACAGTTGCTGGTCTTATAATTCAAATATCATCAAAAGGTTTATTTCAGATATAAGAGAGATTATTCCATTTAAAAAGTGAAACTTGTATATTATATTAATTCATTACACACAAACTGATATATTTCAAATGTTTATCTCTTTTTATTTTGATGATTATAACTTACAACCAAGTAAAAAAAAATCACAAATTTAGTATCTCAGAAAATGTGAATATTGTGAGAAGGTTCAATATTGAAGACATCTGGTGCCACACTCTAATCAGCGTTCAGCGTGATCAGCGTTTATCAACAAAACCCATTAAAAAATGTGGGGGAAATTCACAAAGAGTGGACTGCAGCTGGAGTCAGTGCTTCAAGAACCACTACGCACAGATGTATTTCAGCTGTCGCATTCCTAGAGTGTCAAGCCATTCTTGAGCAATAGACTGCGTCAGAATCGTCTCGCCTGGGCTAGAGACCTAAACCAGGTACTGGTTGCTTTGGCAAAGTGTGCAGGTGCCAAGTCCTGTTGGAAAATTAAAACTGCAATCCATGGTGATTGAGGTCCAGTGTAAAGTTTCCACAATCAGTGATGGTTTGGGATGCCATGTCCTCTGCTGTATCCTTTGTTTTCTGAGGTCCAAGGTCAACACAGCTGTATACCAGGAAGTTTTAGAGCACTTCATACTTCCTGCTGCTGACCTACTTTATGGAGATGCAGATTTCTTTTTCCAACAGGACTTGGCACCTGCACATAGTGCCAAAGCAACCAGTACCTGGTTTAAGGACCATGGTATCCCTCTCCTCTCTTCCTCCAGACTCTGATTTCCAAAGGAAATGCTAAATTTTCTTTCATCAGAGAACATAACTTTGAAACACTCAGCAGCAGTCCAGTCCTTCTTGTCTTTAGCCCATGCGAGACGATTCTGACGCTGTCTATTGCTCAAGAATGGTTCTTCTATTTGTTATGTTAATTATAACATGGAGACATTAGCTTAGCAACATGCTAATGCCTATAGCCAAACTGGAATTTACTGCGAGCATACCAGGTCTTTTGTGTGCTTCATGTGAGGGGCAATGTTTGTGTGACTTGTGTTCAAAGAATTGCTGCCTGTGAAACCCATTTAAAATCAGCCACTAACGACAATTAGGACGATGCCTAGGAAAGGATGCCGTCTTTGTAGACAGTGGACAACTCACTAGGGTTTAGAACAGACCAGGGTTCACTGGTCTAAAACAGAAAAAGAAAATGCTTAGAGATTAATCTGAGTGCCAAGATGTTGTTTGCATGTGTGTGTTCATCCATGAATGCATATGTCAGACATTAGGATAGAGTTAGTGAGAAATCTGCCAATCGGATCACAGCTCCTCTGTTCTGTCTAATGGCAGTGACATGCATGCGGGTCAATAAGCTTATAGGCGATTTACACAAACAGCTCCTGCAGCAAGGTAGACACAAAGTCATATTGGCTTTTCTCTTCCTCTCAGCATTGTTCTACCAAGGAAGCCCTTGAAAATGTCAATCTGGTGAGGGTGATTTTAAGGAGATCTGAGCTTTCTAATCCCAATAAACTGAAAGAGAGCAGCAGAGAAAGAGAGAGAGAGATAGAAAGATCAAACAGACAAATATATTGTCTAGATTCTAAATGACCTCACACAGAACTCCAGATTTTCACAATATCAGTGCAGGAAATGCAAAAAGTGAACATATTCAGTATTCTAAAGGCCCGTTCACACCAACAATGATGACTAAAGATAACGAGAACTATATTAGCGTCCACAGTAGCAGATGATATCATTCTGTTTATTCTAAGCACGTGCTTGTCTGCTGCTTTAAACGCTCACGCTTGTTTTAGCAGGATTGATTCTGATTGGCTGTCAAGGATAAAATCCTTCGGAGAGTGATTCCAATATTTTTTATTAGTAAAGTGCTCGTTATAGCTGTAGTGTGAACTCTGCTACTCTTTAATATTGTGAATGATTTTTAGAACTATATCTTTTTAGTTATCGTCCTTAAATGGTTAACCACAAAAAAAAGAACAAAAAAAAAAGACAGACAGACAGACAGACAGAGAGACAGATAGACAAATAGACAGATAGATAGTTAGATAATATATAACGATCATTCTCATGAGTTGCAACATTGCTAACATAGATGGAAGATTCATATTATCCTGGTATGGCATGTACAATGCTGTGGCTAAGAATACAGTAGATATAATATATATTGCTTATTTATCTAATTGAAAATAACCTTTTTACTGTTTACACCTTTTAGTTTACATATATAAAAAATATATAGTACCATGATAATGGGAATCTAATCTATATTAACACCTCATGAAAATGTTCTGGTTATATACATTATCTGATATTATATATATATATTATATATATACACACACACACACATTATATGCATTATCTGGTATATATTATCTATTTCTGTACTTGTTTTTTTTGTTAATGTGAAATGTACTGTGACAGTACCATAATATTTTTTATACACTTTGGAAAACCATTAAAAAAAGATCCAATCAAAACGCTTCTAATCGTTTAGTAGAATATCAGTTGCTTTTGGCTGCTGTTACAATAGCTCTTATTTTTCAACACATTTCCTCTATTGCGGTACAATCAATTCCAGAGAAATCAGCCCAATTTTTATCATTCAATATATCCTGTTTCATTCTGAGAAAACAACAGATTGTGGAGTGAAATGTGTTATGAATGGCATATTATGCTCACTTTGAGTAGCACAGTCCAGTGTATCTGATGCCATCACTGTACCATGGAACCACCACAGAACTCTTTTGAAGGGTTTTAATATAAAAAGTTAGACTACAAAAATAATTTTCCAAGCAACCCTAAAAGCATCTGCTGTTAGTAATTTACATGTTTTTGTACGCTCTGTGTGTATGTTTAAAGTATATGAATGAATCCCTTCTTTTTTGAGCAAAGAAGAGAGAACACCGGCTCTAGTTATTAAATGTACAAAATTGCCTCGTTGAATTGTTTTCTAATAATGGGAACTTTTGAATTATGTATCCTGTGTGTTTTGAAGATAAAGTGCTAATTTTGTTATGCTTGGTGATGGGTGGCCACTTAGGAAGCCAATATTTCCCCTCCATTTAAAGCAGTGGTAATTGAGGACTTTATAAAGTGAACTGTTGTTAAATAAACAGATTTCCCTATAAAACTAGAGACAGCTGTACAACAAATACTCAAACAAAGTCCACAGTTTCACTTTTCCGCCCAATAATCTGCACTGGCACGCAGCTTTCGGAAGCTGATTACAATAAAAAAAAAAAAAAAATTCCAATGCCTCCAGTGCGGACAAGAAAAAAGGGAACTAACCCAGCAAAATCCCACCCAGCACCCTGGTGGAGTGTGTGATTAGTGGAAGGCCTCGGCACTATCTCTTTAAAGGCCCATAAATTCCCCATCATTACAGGAACTGGCTGTGCTCTCTTCTGGCTGCTGCTGGCCTGCGTTATCTCTCCATGCGATGCCGTCTGGAGTATGTAGATCTGGCCAGGCTAGATTGTCATACTTAACAAACATTAATGAATGATTTCCTGCACAGAGTCAAACGGGGCTAAAGGGATGCGTCTTTCATCTTATCGCTGCGCAAATGAGCATTTTTCCATATTCTCCATGCTTTACCATCAGCGACGGGAGAAACGTATTGAAAAGATCTTTCTGTTGCCGAAGATCCCGATTAGCGAGGAAACGGCACAAAGAACGGCGTAATTAATTCTTCTGCGTACTGTTTACTGGCTCGCGTCGCAAGGCCGCCCGGATTCAAAGGATTTGTTCATAAGTGGCACCTTGCTACGGGCTAAAATGACTCATAATTATTCAAGTCTTTCTCCGTGGTGATATGATCAGACCAGAATGCAATCTCAATGCTGTCATTTAGATCAATTAAACTATATTGAACATGTCTATGCTGTGGCTTTCATGAGATCATGCATTGTATTGTCCTTAGCAAGGCCACTGAGTAATACTCGCTATTGGCCTTCCACAATTCAGGAAACACGCACCTATCAGAACACTTCGTGTGTCAACTCAACTGCTCCCTGGAGAAACATTTACAAGAATGGAAAAACATAGAAGCAAGGTCAAATTTCACAATTTCTGTGAAAACTGAGAAGAAGAAAAAAACCCTGAAAATATAACACCAGCATTCTCACAATTATAGCGGCGAGTGTGACAGCGGCTTGTAAATTTCAGTTTGAAACTTGTTCACAAGCGCAGCGCCCATAAATGTGAAATTGACCGTGAAAAGGGAGTTGTTTGGAGGGGGGCTGCTTCAATTGTCAAGGAGACAACAAGGTTGTCTCTCTGGACTATCAGGGGTGCCTTTTTTCTCTTTATTTCTCTCCGTCTCTTCTTTCAAATAAGGAGGCCCATCTCCTTCGACAGCCCTCAGGTTTCATGTTTATTCACATTTGTGCGCTAGACTCACCCTATTCATCGGCAGGGACTTCATTTCACAGTGCGCTCTGCTGTTTCGAAACCATTTCGTATGAAGCCATTGACGGAAGAGTCTCAATCATTTCACGGTACATGAGTGCGCGACGATGCGACGGAAGCCGAGACCCTCTCCAAACAGTTTAGGGTCGCTGCAGAGAGGAACCCCTCTGCTGTTTCAGGGTATTTGGTTTCACAGAGGCTGCTAGGGAATTGAAATGAGTGATGTGCAAAGAGTCAACGCTTCAAAAAGATTCACTGATCACAATGTGTTATGGTTCTTGTGAACTCTTACTTTTATAAACCACGGTGTTATTTTTGGTGCGTTTTCTCACAATGCTACGATAGTCATTGGATCGCATCAATGTACAGATATCGGTGTTGGACATTGAACGTACAAGCTACGGTCTTAAACAGTCGAAGATAAGTACAAATGATCAGTTCAAAAAATACTTTAATGAGCCAGTTTTTTTGAGTGATTCGAATGCTTATGAATTAGAACTAGTATTAAAACGAAAAATAATTAATTAAACTCAATGTTCTACTTATTAATAGTTTGCAATGTAGTTTTGTAGCATTTAGGTTTAGGCATTGGGTACACTGTAAAACATATGTTCAATAAGTTATGACAACATATGTGTTTACATTGTTTTAACTCATCAAAATAAGTTAATTAATTTTTTTAATTAGTTATACAAGATGTAACTAATTTTTTAAAGTCAGTTTAACATTATTTAAGTTGAAATAACTAAACAGCCAAGTCGATTGTACTGCAAAAGTTATACATTTCCCCCTTTTTTTTTTTTTTTACAGTGTAGGATTAAGGGATGTAGAATATGGTCATGTAGAATAAGGCAATGATTTGTGCTTTATAAGTAATAATTAAAAGCCAGCATACTAGTAATATGCATGCTAATAAGCAGCTAGTTAAAAGTGAGAAATAAAGTGTTACCGAAATTTAACCTGCCACAGAAGCATACACTGTGACCCAGTGTAATCCAGTTCCCAAGCCAATGACTGATCATCTGGTTGGATTTAGTGAATTAAATGCTTGAAGCCTTGTTTATTCTTTCGCCTGGATCTGCACCGCGAGCCTCCACTGACTAAACACGCCATAGCTCAGAGTAATTATTCTCTAAACATTCAGGAAGCGGTGGTGAGAAGGACTAAGGTACATGAGACAGTGTTTTTTTCCCCACTTCACCAAACCCACGCTACAAAAGAACCAAAAAAATCATGTAAAATCCAGTAACTCTTGATAACGGGGTAATTACTTGTGACATTATATATATACTATCGCAATTTCTTTGTTGACGGTCTGCATAAAATGTATGCGTTGTAAAATTTTTGGAGAGGTACACATCAGGCTATGCCATATTCTTAACAGGTTTGACGCAGAAGTATGAATCAGCTTTAAACCAAGCTTAAGACAAGAGTATATTTCGTTTTTTGACATCCGTGAGAGTGAATGATGAAAATTTCTTCACCTGAAGAGTACCACATACTGTACTCATGCCGCCCCATATTTGTTTAACTGCACATACTTTGACGCACAGGGTACATATGTGCATTGAATTTGTTTTGCACTAATCATTGTTCTACAAGTTGGCAACACTGGCCCGGGCCGTTGTATCACAGTTGAAAACGAAGCTAAAGAGACAGAACAACAAAAAAATAGGGCTGGGCGATATCTAAAAAAAATATATATATATCTCGATATTGTCAAAAGTTTTACGATATTCAATATATATCTTGATATGTTTTTAATTGCTTTTAAATAATAATTCCTAAAATGAATTATTAGTGAATTCATTAAGGAATCTGAAACATTAAGAAGAACCATTAAATACCTTATGATTCCCATCCCTAGTTGTATAGGCTGAAGATGTCTGGATCACGTCTGGTCATGAGGCGTTTGCCAATTCTGATTTCTCTTAACAACTGGTTTGTTTCCGTTTCAAACCATGAGCTGCAAGGTGCAACAGACTCACACTCCGGAAAACGGGTGAGACTTTGTCGACGTCCAACCGCCTGACCTCTGTAAATTTAAGCTGATTTGCTACTTCACTGTCGTCCGATCAAAGTTAATAAGGGCTTGGTGAGTTAATGAAGACGGGCGATTCCTCTTTTTGTTCAGACAGCTTTTTAATACCTATTATAGGGTGAAACTTTTAATGGAGGTTTTAGGTTCTCCTGACAAGCTAGTTGTCAGCGAATGACGACAAAGATACACGACCACTGAACTACGAGCCATTCGTGGAGCAACCGCCTGCCAGCGAGGAACTTCACACGGGAGACCTTATTCTCCAAAACAGATAAAGGAACAGGGATGAGTGACTGCTTTTTAAAGCTCTGGCGTTTGACTCCGCTTGGGCTAATTACAGCCCGCCATCTCATTTGAGAGGGTTTACTTAATCAAGAGAACCCTCTCTGCCATACTATAGCCGAGGAATAACACACATAAACCGTTTAATGCCACCAGGATTGCGTTCGCCTTCAATTCATAGCACTTCTGCATAAGTGGAGTGAATTTAAGCCACTCAGACGCTGGGCTAAATGCGCTTTAAAGAGATCTAATTGAGCAGAGGATCAGGGGGAAATGAATACACCTGATGAGCTTGTACTATGCATTAACTGGAAGAGAATGGGAACTTGTCCGAAGAATTCGAGGACATGGAAGACTTAGAGCCGAATTGCAGCAGATAGGGAGCTTGAGAAATCTGACACAAACCCCTTGCGTATGACGACGGGAAGATTACTAAAGCATCTCGGAAGTAAAAGAGTTGAAAGTTTGGACCACTGTTGGTCTTCGTTTTTAGCAAAGCTATCAAAAAGGTTCAAAGGAATCTCATAGGAGATTTGCTTAAACTTGGTGGTGCTTGAGACAAAAAAAGGTTTTGAGTACAAACTAAAAAACTGCCTTGAGAATGAGAGAGCTTGTGTGCAAGCCTTACAAAATAGTACCGTGACCGTGGTACTTTAATATTTACCATGGGACGGATGTTTTTTCACGGTACTCTTAAGAATACTGTGGGAAAACCTGATTTTCAATGGTATCGGGTTCAATTATTATTATTCTTTTTTGTATATAGAGATAAAAACATAACTATTAAAAGAAAAAAAGAAAATACCAATATTAAACATTCATAAAAATAAATATTAAATATAAAACAAAACACATAAAATAGGAAAAAAAAGAAAATCACAGTATTATTTCTAAAAAACAAAACAAAACAAAAACATAGTAATATTACAGTAATAGTAATATACAACGTAATATTACTTTGTTGTTTGAGGGGGAAACCAATCGAAATGCAAAACCTTTGCGATGCCTGCAAATTATTTTTGTAATTTAAGGGCTCATTTGGTAAATGGTAAATGGTAAATGGACTGCATTTATATAGCGCTTTTATCCAAAGCGCTTTACATTTTGCCTCACATTCACCCATTCATACACCGACGGCGATGTCAGCCATGTAAGGCGCCATCCAGCTCGTCAGGAGCAGCTGGGGTTAGGTGTCTTGCTCATGGACACCTCGACACTTGGTCAGGTGGAACCGGGGATTGAACCACCAACCTTTCGGTTTGTAGACAACCTACATGAACCACTGAGCCACTGCCGCCCACATTTCAATACTTAAAACTAATCTTTAGATTTTCCAAAGCATTTCTTGCATGAATCCCACAGGTTTATTCAAAACTACATAAACGCACTGTGACTTTGTACATTTTTCGCAGTTAATGTGTAAATGGAAGGAATGACCTTGGGATCTTTTAAATAGTAATTGAATTGAGCATCTGAATACTGTATTTTACACCTTGGGGAATCTGAATAAAACTCCATAAACAAAACAAAGTAAAACTGGATTCATCTGCAGGGCTTCTCCCCAGCTCTTCCAATGGAGCAGCGGGAAACAAAAACACATATGAAGATTTTCATTTGACCCCGAAACAAAATATTGCCAAACTGCCATTAGCTCTGAGGTTCACACATGTCATGCCTGTTACACCTTTACATGAAGAACAAAAGGAAAATCATTAAAAAGGAGCCCACCTTGTGCAAGACATAAAAAAGATTCTGCTTCTCAAAGACAGGCCTTGTATGAAATCCCTCTGGGCACCGTGGGTTTTTAAAAGAAACGTAATTTCAAAAACATTTCTCTTTGAGACGGAGGGACATTCAAAGCATAAACTTGGTCATATTCCTCTCATTTATCAGTGAGGGAAGAGTAGGGAATCCTGGGGGGGGGGGGGATTGCATATGTGTTGGGGGTCCAGACAACTTCCTAACTTTGAACTAAACACACATTGCAAATTAGTCAGGTGTGACCAATACATAAAAGGAATAGAAAGATCACTAAATAGGAAGCACAAACGGAGTGAACGGGCACATGACAGACATCAGGGCAAATCCAAGTGTTGTCCTATACAGACTCAAAATTGCATTACTAAAAGATAAGACTCTCCTGAAAATATTCCTTCATCATGACATTTGATTAATGTTTCTAAAGTCTCTTATGCTTACCAAGGATGCAAAAAAACAAACAGTAAAACATACATTTAGGAAATGTTATTCATTTAAAATAAGTGTTTTCTATTTGAATACATTTTAAAATGTAATTTAAAATTAAAATGTGATTCCCCATGCAAAGCTAAATGTTAGCATCATTACTCCAGTCTTAAGGGTCACTCAACTTGAATATGCTGATTTTGTGCTCAATAAATATTTCAATAACACTTTATTTTAGGGTCCAATTCTCACTATAACTAGTTGCTTATTAGCATGCATATTTCTAGGATATCTGCTGCTTATTAGTAATTCTAAAGCACATATGAATGCCTTATTCTGTATGATCATATTCTGCATCCATAAGACCTAACAACTACCTTACAAACTATAAATAAGTAGCATTAGTGGTTTATTGAGGCAAACGTTGTAGTTGGTTAATTGTGAGAACTTGAATCTAATCTAAAGTGTGACCAATATTTCTTATTATTATCAATGTTCAAATATTTTTTCCATTCAAGTTGCTTAATAGTTTTATGGAAACCATGATACAGTTTCTTTTTCTCTGGGATTCAGTGATAAACAAAGTTTAAAAGAACAGCATTTATTTGAAATATAAATATTTTGTAACTTTTGTTTAGTGCGTCTTTGTTTTTTAAACTGACTTTTGAACAGTAGTGTATGTCAACATGGTTCTTAAAGTCCTCATGAAATCAAAATCGATCTTATTTACTTTGTTGGCACATATTACAGGTCTTAAGGTGAACAATTAATCCATGCAGGTTAATACACAGATTTTTTTTTTTTTTTGGCGTGGTAATCTTTAATAAAAATCTGAAAATTAACTTCGAGTCTGGAAAAAGCATTCCTTGTCAGCTGATGTCAGTTTGATGGCTTGCGTTTTAAAATGTATATATTAGAGGTGGGCATAGATTGATTTTTTTTAATCAAGATTAATCTAATCTAGATTAAAATGGCTCATCTGAATTCTGCCGAAGGCTTTCAGAATGTGTGTGCTACCCTCTGACATACGTTACCCTTAGGGGGGTAACGGTACAGATCGCTCACGATTCGGTTTGTATCATGGTTTTAGGTTCACGGTTTCAGTATGGTTCGGTATTTACTATGTTCAGGGGAAAAAGGACTACTGTCAAATAAAAATAAAGAAAATAAAGAAAATAAGAACAAAAAACTTAAATACAAGCAGCAGCACAAATAAATACCTTTGAGGAAAGATACTTATAAAATAATGCTTTTCAGGTTTTTCAGGTAGGTCTAAAATTAGTTTTTACACAGCAAATTACTGAGGGATAAAAACCTGGTGTTGGGCATCTAGTGATAAAATCTGGTGTTAATTTACAAATATTATATGCTTTATCACTTGTTTAGTGTTAAAGCACAGTGTTTCCTTTGGGTGATAAAGCACAGTGTTTCCTTTGGGTGTTAAAAATCAACATCTGCGCATGTGCAGAGCATTTTAAATTTCCCAGCTCATCCTTCGGTCTCTCCATCTTTATGGATTTCCCTGCACACACAATGGTTACAAGGACAAGGTATAGTATAGTATTATTATCTTATCAACTTGTGATTTATTAATGAGCTTGTATAATGAGTAACGTAGCCGATGTGGATGACTTAACTCTTAGCGTTTTTTTTTTTTTTTTACCTCAGTTTAAATTTAGCGCGCTTTTGATCCGCCATTCAGTTTAACATAACTGAATAACCCCCACTAACACACTAAATTCGTTAATGGAGGACGAGATTTACGTAAGTGACTTAATTTCGTTGTATTAATTTTGTAATAATGTAGCAGCATTAACATTATGTGTCATTTTTTAACTCACTGGACTTGGATAGTTATTTCTTCTCATTTGGCATAACGTATCTTTAGGGCTTCCAACCTTTATAAGACCGTTTATATCTTTCACCCCGTAACTACGAGTTAATTCTGGTGTTTTGAAATGTCATTCAAATGAGAAAGCAGACGTTAATCGAATGAATTAATTGCTCTTAATTTTTTTTTTCTTGTGTGACGCCGGGGCTCGATCCCTGGCCGAGCACCCACGGATAGCACGGTCCATCATTGTCGGCGCTGCGCATACTGATCGGCCTGCAACATATTGCGAGTGAAATGCTCTGTGTGTTCTAGCAATCTTCTCGTTGTACTTTGATAACATACGCGGACCATTCTGTACAGCGCTCCAAAATGTCGAAAACATCGTAGGACACGCTTTTCTTCATGAACTGCTTCAGTCAATATATAGAAACTCAAGATCGAGTACGAGTGTGCAATGTCGTGGAATGTATACGCCAAAACTCATTTTGGCGTGCATATGATACGCTGTTTTTTGCGTGCATATGATACGCAATTTATGGCGTATTATACATACGAACCCCCCACCCCACTACCCTAAACCTACCCAAGAGAGCGTGTCATATATACGCCACAAAGTGCGTATCATATGCACGCCGAAATGAGTTTTGGCGTATACATTCCACGAGACCACGACATTGCACACTCATACTATTTGACATTTTTCGTCTTATTTTGTATTAGTTGAGCAGACATGCATTAGTGCCCTTCCATGCGCGATTTTTTCTGTACAACTTAGTTCTAGCCTTTTCTAGTTGTAGTATTGTAAATCTGTAACAGTAGTGCTTATGTTTTGAATATAACATTTTCTTGCTATGTGTTGGTATAAAGATAACCTGAAGTAAAACACAAAGTGACCTGATTATTTTGAGTCTTTTAGTTTGCTTTCTGCTTTGGAGGATTTTTGTTTCATGGAATATTGTTTATTATTGCAGAAGGAAACCACTTAAGGCCACAATCTATGTATGCCCTTGGCATTATTACTCTACAAACCTAAACAATCCTGAAAGGAAGACAGGCTATGTAAGTATCTCTGCTTGTTGATTGAAGATGTTTGAAACTTTATATCTTAGATTTTTTTAATGTGTTTGTTTTAACCAAATGTGTCTCTTTAACAGGAACGATACTATGTGTTTGGATCATTTTGAGGAGCGCTATCAACGCCAAGATCGTGGGATCGATGAATTGGGAAAGCAAGAACTGACAAAATGTAAAAATGCGTACATTGAATGCAATGTAAGTCTCTTTGGATAAAATCATCTGCCAAATGTAAATGTATTAATTTATAAAGGAATAGTATTTTATCAGAATGAATTACAAACCAGACAGTTTTTTAACATTAAGGTTGATTTAATATATACAATGTTGATTTTTTGTATTTTCAATTAAAACATTACTTGAGGAATGTTTCTTTGTTTAATCTTGTTTGAAACGCAGTAGAGATTTATCATGGTAAGATGTTATAGCATTGGAGTATAACAAGAAATTGTTTTATTCAATTGTATGTGTGACTACAATGGCTTTACTGTAGCGATTCCCGGCGAAAGCAAGAACTGACAAAAATGTTTTTTTTTTTTATTTATTAAAAATGGTATTGAATGCAGTGTAAGTCGCATTGGATAAAAGTGTCTGCCAATACATAAATGTAATGGAATTGATATATTACAATTTCAATAAATATTCAAATAAATTTGTAGTCACTTGATTTTTTTGGGGAAAAAATAAAATAATATATATAAATTGTTTTAAATTTCATTCACAGTGCCATTTTAGTATTTAAGTATTTACATTAAATAAACATTAAATACACTGGGTGTGTGAGATTAATCACCATAAAGTGTTAAATGTACACTTATGAGTAATACATTTCTCAACACCTTGAGTGACTAAAAAGAAACACTAACACAGTGTTTGTATAACGAACACTTTCGTCAGTGTTGTTTTAACACTAGCAAAGACGGACCTGTATGTTCACCCGGAAAGTGATAATTTTAACACCCGTGGTGATAAATCTCACAACATGTTTTTTGCTGTGTAGGTAGAAAAATGTAATAAAGTAATAAAATGTAAAATAATTGCATATGTAATGGTTTAAAATAAAGATTAATCCTTATTAAACTTACACAAGCTATTCAAAAAAGAGTGAGTGATTTCCTTTTCTTTTGTTTGACATTAAAGGTTACTGCCCCTTTAAGACCTAATGCAGAGATATGTGTCGTCTTTCTAGACTGTATAAAGTTCACTTAAGGCATACAGACTATGTCTGCTTGGATCCTCATCAAGATGGACATGTTGACATACATTCTGTGTGAGTTTTTTCTTTCAAGTGCAAGACTTGAAAGATAAATTAATATTTGCGCGCTGTGAGACGTTTGCACGCTCTCGGTTGAGTGCACAGAGACAGATCTTCTCACAGCACTCACAAGCTCTCATTCGCGTCTTTTGGCTCTACATGCGGGTGATGACGGAGAAATGACTGGTCATATTCGGACATACGGCAGCACTCGCATGCATTTAACAAAGTTTACAAAGAGAGACGTTTTGCCCACGTTTTTCTTTTATTAGCGCTGATGTAATGTATGACTGAGAAGCCAGCACGTGTATACATCGACAGAAACATACAAAAAGCATTATGTTCAAGTTACAACCCATATTAAAAATGCGTCATCAGATGTGAGAAACCGCGGTGCAAGTGTACCTTTTACACGGCACCCCTGCTCTCGACTTCCCTGCTCACGTCAGGCGGCACCCCGGTTAAGAAATGCTGGTATGGACCCAGCTCCAAACCCAACTTTGAGAATAGATTATCAGTGGTATTTTTTTTTTTTATTCCCCGATAAGAGTCTCACGTAAGAGTCTCACGCCAAAAACGGCCCACCAACCCATATTTTATTTATATATATATATATATATATATATATATATATATATATATAATCACATACACACACACATCATAAAAAAATAAAAATCCAGAAATCACAATATATTATTTTTTTTACTATTTATTTGTATGATACAGCTGCAAATAAGTATTTGAACACCTGTCTATCAGCTACAATTCTGACCCTCAAAGAGCTGTTAGTCTGCCTTTAAAATGTCCACCTCCACTCCATTTATTATCCTAAATTAGATGCACCTGTTTGAGGTCGTTAGCTGCATAAAGACAACCGTCCACCCCATACAATCAGTAAGAATCAAACTACTAACATGGCCAAGACCAAAGAGCTGTCCAAAGACACTAGAGACAAAATTGTACACCTCCACAAGGCTGGAAAGGGCTACGGGGAAATTGCCAAGCAGCTTGGTGAAAAAAGGTCCACTGTTGGAGCAATCATTAGAAAATGGAAGAAGCTAAACATGACTGTCAATCCCCCTTGGAGTGGGGCTCCATGCAAGATCTCACCCCGTGGGGTCTCAATGATCCTAAGAAGGGTGAGAAATCAGCCCAGAACTACACAGGAGGAGCTGGTCAATGACCTGAAAAGAGCTGGGACCACCGTTTCCAAAATTACTGTTGGTAATACACTAAGACGTCATAGTTTGAAATCATGCATGGCACGTATGGTTCACCAGCTTAAACCAGCACATGTCCAGGCCCGTCTTAAGTTTGCCAATGACCAGAGGAGTCATGGGAGAAAGTTATGTGGTCAGATGAGACCAAAATAGAACTTTTCTTAACTCTTTGGAGGAAAAAGAATGATGAGTACCATCCCACGAACACCATCCCTACTGTGAAGCATGGGGGTGGTAGCATCACGCTTTGGGGGTGTTTTTCTGCACATAGGACAGGGCGACTGCACTGTATTAAGGAGAGGATGACCGGGCCATGTATTGTAAGATTTTGGGGAACAAAATCCCTCAGTTAGAGAATTGAAGATGGATCGAGGCTGGGTCTTCCAACATGACATTGACCTGAAGCACACAGCCAGGATAACCAAGGAGTGGCTCTGTAAGAAGCATATCAAGTTTCTGGCGTTCCCTAGCCAGTCTCCAGACCTAAACCCAATAGTGAATCTTTGGAGGGAGGTCAAACTCTGTGTTTCTCAGTGACAGGCCAGAAACCTGACTGATCTAGAGAAGATCTGTGTGGAGGAGTGGGCCAAAATCCCTCCTGCAGTGTGTGCAAACCTGGTGAAAAACTACAGGAAACGTTTGACCTCAAACTGTAATTGCAAACAAAGGCTACTGTACCATATATTAACATTGATTTTCTCATGTGTTCAACTACCTATTTGCAGCTGTACCATACAAATAAATAGTTTTCAAAAGAAAATCACATGGTTTCAGGATTTTTTTTTTAGATTATGTCTCTCACAGTGGACATGCACCCACGATGACAATTTCAGACCCCTCCACAAACAACAACAAATAATCAACCAAAAAATGCAGCATTAAATTGGCTGTAACAATGGTTCTTAAATGAACCATTTAAGAAACCCCCATAATGTTTATTGCGTATAATGTATTATATGCCTTTAAGTGATAAAAGCTCAAGTATGTTTCGCTACCCATAGTAAGTCCTGGCTGAAATACAACTAAGGATTAGCCAGTGCACTGGTTGCCATTTCCTAGATCAAACTCCTCTTTTCAGGTACAGAGGGAGAATTGGATATCAAAGGGAGTATCTAAACCTGGACGCAGAGGTTTCTGGAGATTTTCCCACTGCTCTACAAGCAATGCCAAAACAGTGTGTGTTCAAGCTTTGGTCTAAAACTGCCACCAAACCGGTAATCAAAGATGCTTTAGAGTCAAACTTCAACTGGCAATCAATTAACAAAACTGAATTTCAACGAATGTTACCTTACAAATCGTTTCACTAGGATATGCTCTGTGTTGAATATCTAAACACTTACTTGATTCATAGACCTTCTACATGAAAGGTTGCTTTCATGTAGAAGGTCTATATCAAGCAAGTGTTTAGATATACAGGCCATACACAGAAGTAGAATCATCAGGAATGTCTGACCTTTTCCGCAGAAATATTCCATGTCCTCACAGGTGAGGTTGTCTGGCTCAAAGTCAGCAGGAAAGTTTTCTTCCACTGAAAACTCCTCTTTAGCAGTGAGTTCATTTGCATCTGATATGCACTCCTCCTCTTCCTCTTCCAGACCTCCATCTAGTGGACCTACACACAGAACAGCACAATCAAATTGTTTGTCGTAAGTGAGACGCTGCGCAAGCAGGAGCACTTACATCCAGACACCACATATCAGAAACGTACACGTGAAAGCCACTCAAAAACACCTTCTAAAATACCCTCATTTTGGACACATTTAGATATAGAATAGAATGCATCCTTTGTGAAGAAGGCAATTCTATAATGCACAGCAAAAAAGCAAAGAAAAATAAGGCAACCGTATTTGCAATGTCAGCTATTTTTGGACATCCTTATTCTCATTCTTGTGCACTATTATTCTATGACGTTTTGTATCA
The DNA here is from genome assembly GCF_024679245.1 of Pseudorasbora parva. Lineage (NCBI taxonomy): Eukaryota > Metazoa > Chordata > Actinopteri > Cypriniformes > Gobionidae > Pseudorasbora > Pseudorasbora parva. The sequence goes on along the minus strand of NC_090178.1, from coordinate 9,838,840 downwards.
TAAATAGAGCAAATAGTGTGTTTATACTGAAAACTCCAAATAGAAAAAAAAGTACACTTTAAATACCCAGATGATGCACTTAATTAACCGAAAAAACGAAGTATGGAATGTTGGACACTTCATGTGTAGCCCCTCCATTACACCATAGGCATCATCATTTGACAGGCGGGAGCGCTAACAAGGACGACCCCCCCCCCCCCCCCCCCCTTTTCTCTGAGAAAAGAACGGCACTGAAGTCATTCTTAAAAAGGGACGTTTAATCTGTCAACGAGCTCCGCTTCACCTTCGTTGCTCTGGTTGGTGGTAGCGCTATCCTATCGCGTGCAGAGGGAGTTTGAAAGACAACCGTTTATCCCGCCCCTCGGATTGAGCCCTGTCTATGGTGAGTTTCCAGACCAAACATCTTGATGTGGGTCTGGCTTGTCAGGCTACTTAATTACTACACTAATTGTAATATAAATATTAAAGACAAATATTTTGGTCTATATTTTCAAAAAAATATTTTTTTTTGTTGAAAAGTGGTCATTATTGAACCATAATTATTGCACAAATAGTATTCAGTACCAAAAGATCTCCTCAAAATATTCAATAAATATAACTAAACTAAAATATAGTTTATTTAATAACATTTATTGAATTGAAAAATAGTTAAGGTGTACGTTCACATTTGACTATGATAGTAAGGAATATCTCAGGGCTAAATACAAGAAGATAAAGTTGCATCTCCATTCTCCATTTTAAAATGACACTGTAAATGTGGTTGATCTAATAATCAATTGGCTATTTTATTTAGAAGGCGGGACTTTTTCTGCCATATTGCGTGTTGCACATTCTCCCAGAGATGTACCATCTTTGTACATCTGAAGTCTTTGGAAAAAGTCCATCCAAGATGGTGGTCAAAGCAAAATAACTGCTGTGATTTATTCAGCACTCAAAAAGTATTTAATCAATAAAACTACTCATCTCTTAGCAACACCATCAAATTACCATCAAACTATTTAAATGTCTTCTGTGCTCTTTTCCGTAAGAAGCACTATTCTCTTGGTATATACTCCAAGTCCCTTGTGAGGTTCTATTTCAGTTAGGATGCTTACTAGAAAGGCAGCTTGCTAGGTTTTGAAATGGAGCCACTGAATGTCGCTATTAAAAATTGCATTTGCACCATTCCTGCTCAAAATGAAATACCATACCATCATAAAAAGTTTTGCAGTAGGCGTGCACAGAACATTTTTGATTGTATGAAATACCTACAGTGAAAATTTTACAGTACAACCAGAGCGCATGGAAAATTGTATCCCACAATGCAATTGGCATTCACTGAATTGTACATCACTGCAAACTGAATACTGCATCCTACAATATTTTTTTTGTAAAATAGTAGGCCGCATAGAGTATACGCTCCACACTATTCATAGCATAATCTCTCCTCAGGAAAGTGTTTCCTGTGGCCCACTTGACTGAGTCTCCTCATGACCGCTGCTGCACGTGTGGAGCGCTGCCGCTTCTCAGCCGATGTCAAACCTGTAAAACCCACTTCATCTGCGAGAAAAGTTCCTCCCACACGACCTGCTGACTTCTAACACCGGCGTCAGCAGGAGCGGAGGACAGAAAATGCCTTTATTAATTTGTCCGCCTTATCACAGGATACAATGTTGATTTTCCATTTACATTTCATGCCTCCAGGTAATACACCGGTGCAATCTTAAAGGAGACATTTTTTTCAAATTATTAATTTTTTTTCTCTGCTCTGTGCAATGGTATTTCTTTAAATCTAAATGATTTCTTGACTTTAGCTTTAAGCTGTACTTTTTGTGCTATATTTGCATATAGTGATTTCGCTGCAATCGAGGACATCACATGCTAGAATTGCTTCCAAACAAGGCACAAAGTTAGTAACTGTATCATGCAGTGCACGATTTTAGCATTGTTACATTATTGCATATACACTACCTTTCAAAAGTTTGGGGTCATAAGTTTATTTTTATTTTTTTCAGCATTAAATTGATCAAAAGTGCCAGTAAAAGATTTATATTTCCAATAAATACTGTTCTATTCATCATAAAATCCTGAAAATTATGTATTATGGATGCTACAAAATATGAAGCAGCACAATTATTTTCAACATTGATAATAATAAGAGATGTTCCTTAGGCACCAAAACAGTATATCAGAATGATTTCTGGAGGATCATGTGACACTGAAGACTGGAGTAATGATGCTGAAAATTCAGCTTTGCCATCACAGGGATAAATAACATTTTAAAATATATCCAAAATATAAAAGTTATTTTAAAATTGAAATATTATTTTAAAATATTAACAGTAATTTTGATCAAATAAAGTGTACCAACCCCCACAGTTTGAGAATCTGTCATACACTTTTACTATCACTCATAGGCCTACTTAATAGAGATTTTTCAAACTAGATTATAACAATACCTCACAACCACCCAGAACAACCTAGCAACTGCATTGCAAAACACCAGAAATTCTGGAAATATAAAACTTTAGTCCACTGACCTTTAGTTTCTACATCAAAACGTCGTCATAAGCACACACGACCTTTTGCATGTCAAACCTCCCATATATTCTCATGTTAGAGAAGTTGACATCCTAAGTACTCCACTTAACATGTCATTTTGTCCGTTTGTAACACGGTCGAGGCGCTCGCTTTAATAAAGCAATAAATTCAGTGAAGAGCCCTTTCTTCCTGCACAGAGCACAGTCGAGCGCTGCCTGATCTTCCCAAACGGCCGTCTCTGTTCATTAAGACTGCTAAATGACTCCTTTATAGTGTGCTACATCTGCAGGACTCATGCTACATGAAAAGAATTAGCGCACAGATCTCTAATAGACACGGTGTGAAGTGCTGGAGAGCCGGCGTTTAAATTAGGCTACAGTTTTATGATCTAATCGCGCTCGGGCCTTTCACCGGCTCACGGAGGGAAGCGGCGCCTCGCGTTCTCTCAATACATCTCAATATGCTAAAAGCAGATGGGCAGAGAGATATCAGCCGCTCAGAACCGCTGAGGCCTGACACATCTCTCTGAGAGGCTGAGGACTGACTGGGAGAAGTGTTTCTAAAGACACTACTCAAACAAAAGATGAGGGGAAGATGTCCTGAAAAACATCACCCACACATTTTAAAGGATTTAACAAACACACAGAATGATGATACACTGTGGAAAATAAAATAAAAAAATAAAAAAAGTACTATAAGGCCAAAACAACTACCATGATAAAATGAGGCAAAATCGAAGTATCTCAATAAATATCAATGTCAAAAGTCTTTATTTCTTTCTTTCTTTCAGGTTTAAAGGCAGTTTTTTGCTCCTCAGTGAAAGTTAACCCAACAGTAAATGTGGTTTTATAAGTGACAAACACTTGCCAAATAGGTCAACATATTACTAATTAATATTAGAAATGCACTTTTGACAGTAACTTGAGTTGAGTCTAAAATGCTTGAGTAGGATTACAGATGTAAATGTAAAATGTAAAATTTAAATATCCTGAATATTTGAATAAATAGAATCACTAGTCTTCCACAGTATTTAGATCAATTTAACCACAGTTAAAACCACACACACCGCACCTCACTACCATGATAAAAAGTAACTATATTGTCTCCGTTATCTGTTATTAAAACAAAACAGCAGCCCGAAGACATTTATAATATAAATGCACAAAAACTGCTATAGCTTACAAAAAATAGCCTACTGTATTCAATTTTTCCTTTAATATCTACTAAAGCTACAGTACTCCCTACTGCAGCTTTAATAATGTAACCTGTGCTGGCAAAATGAGTCGCAATGAGCACATTTTCAAAAATGTGTTATTTTCACATTCTCTATTACCTCTTACCACACCACCATTAAAAAAATATTTTTTGCCAGCCACTACCAGGGTTTTTGACCATTTTCACAAAAATGTAATAGCTCATAGAATATTTTGTTTCATGAATATCTGAGCATGCAATATATATCAAAAGAAAGAGCTGACCCTCTTCTTTTAAACAAAAACCCTCTAGCTTCATGCATTTCTTCTTTACCAACTCTTGAATATTGTCAAGTTTTATAAAAAAGCAACATTTTGAACAAAAAGCTGAGAAAAATCAGGTTTTTGTGGAAAAAGATTCAGAGTGATGCTCAAACACAGATGGAGTAGACCAAGTCCAACAACACCCCTAATGCTTCACAGTCCTGTAGCTCATCCTGGGTCCACAGTTAAATCAGTAACATTAGATAGTTTAATGATGTTTAATGTTGATGATCACCTTATTTTTCATATGCATCTGCTTACATACGATCGCTTGTTTTACTCTGTCTTCCTCGCGTGTGTTTTGATCAGGAGATTTAGTACTCATTCAGAAGATGCGTAATAGCGCCACCAAGCGTCTAACAGTGAAAACACAGAAACCCGGTAAATTCCTTGTTTGGCAGGGAAGAGTTCTCTCACAAATAATGGAAAAGAGTAAAACTAAAAAGGTTCCAGAATTAAAATCACCTAGCAACGCACCTTAAAATCCCTGGTGATAATGCCATATTATGCACACATCAAGTCAAAACCCATATCTTAAAAAAAAAATTTAAATCCCCTTTTTTGCCATGATACCACAATTGTCCGAATAACAAAACAGACGGTCTATATATTAAGATCTACTGTCCACATGGATCTAAAATGTCACATATCAGCTGTTTTTCCCCAACAGTTAACCACATGTTCATTTAAGACATACCAGATCATGTTACTCTAAATAATAGCAAAAGAGAAATTTTGAAATACTGTAATTCTGTGTATATCGGGATCACGCGCTGTCTGAGACGTCTTTGTGCGCACACTACTGATCCGCCAGTCAGTGTTTATCACGGACAAGGGAAAGTGCTCCTCTCAGAAACCGTACAAATAAAGATACTGTTAGATGTTTAATTACTATATAAATCATTGGGATCGCTAGACGAGGGCTTAAATTAGCTAATTTTTGTGAAAACCTCAAAATCATCAATTTTTTTAATCTTCACTTATTTCGCCAATAGCTCGACTTATTATCCCCTGCGCATTCCGACTCATTTTGCCAACACAGGTCACATACAATACATTTCGGTATGAATCTCACATTTCTGCCACAATAACATGGTTACTAGAGTAAATCCATGGTAAATGTTTGTGATTTATGGATTGAAAAGCCTTCTAACTGTTTAACTGTGGCAAACATTTCTCCAGTTTTCTGTGTCGGGGTCTTGTTTTAAACTTGATGAAATCACGAGGCATCTGATTTGTGGTTTGTACTCTACACTGAACACTTTTCATTGGATCAGTCGAGTATTTGCTGTTAGCTTACGCTGATGTGTCATTTTTGAACTGATAAATATTCTGTGTGTCATGCGGTACAAACGAGTATCTCGTTTACCATTTAAATGGCAGCGCTTAACAGTCAGCACCAGTGTGACAGCATCATTTGTATAGTGCATGAACATTATATTAAACATTTATTAAACTCATGTTATCATTTTATCTAGTAAAATTCTATCATGATAATTATTGATATACTTTTATCGCCAAAATCTACCATTCAAAATGTTGGGGTTAGTAAGATTGCATTAAACTGATCAAAATACAGTAAAAACAGAATATTATTATTTGGAACATCGTAATTGTTTTCTATTTTAAAATATCATAAAATGTAATTTATTCCTGTGATTCCTGCTGAATTTGTAGCAGTCACTACTCCTCAGTCTTCAGTGTCACATGAGCCTTTAGAAATTGCTGCCGAATAAACATTTTTAATTATTATCAATGTTGAAAACAGTTGTGATGCTTAATATTTGTGTAAAAAAAGTTTCTGATGAATATAAAAATTCAAAAGAACAGCATTTAATTGAATTGAATTGACTTGAATAGAAATCTTTCATAACATTATACAAGTCTATAAGTTACTTTTTGAATCTGGCTAAACACATGCATAAATAAGTCAGTATGTATTGAACTTACTGACCTCAACATTTTTAACAGTATACTATGATGTCTAGGGATGTGCTGTTTAATGGCCATAAAAAATTGCTGTAATATAATCAACATTTAGCAAATTTCTATTCTTGACCCAGATGGCGTTGTGCTGCTTTTCAAGATGGTTCACAGTTTAGTACTAACACACTTGTCATTATAATGGTTATGAATCAAATTCAGATTATTTACCAAAAGTGATGATAGACGCGATCGTGAAGTCATTTGCACACCTCATGTCAGGCAGTTTATTTGCCATCAAAGCTCAGCAAATAGGAAGATCTCTTTTTTATGCTTCACTTTGCTACATTTGTAATCCAAATGAAATGCCAGACCCGCACTTACACATTGTTTTTTTAATGGATTCATGAGAAAAAAAATATGACTCACCACTAATGATCGACATTAAATACTAAGATATCATTTCAGTATTAATACACGGGTACAAGAGACTGGAATTGTATCAAACCCAAAATGTTGGTAATAATCCAAACCTTAGAGGTAATATCTAAATGTCCTGATTAATCACACTTTAAAAATGTGACTGTCTGAATCAACCAGGTTGCATTAGTAGAAATCTTATTTAAGTGTCAAATCAATGAGAAATAGTTCCTAAATCTCCTTTTTTCTAGTCACATCAGAAGATAATATTATGGTGTTATTTTATCATCATACAAGAAACACATTTAACTGATTTATAAGATGAAATGCACCACAACAGCCTGAACGTTCACTTTAAAACCCACTGCATCACAGTCATGCTACTTCACCGACCTGCTCCGATTACCAAAGTTCAAGCCCTTCGCACATGTTTGGCTTATTATACTGCATTCATTGCATGAAGAGACCTGAAATAATTTCAGAGACAGCAAATGATAAGAATAATGACTTTCTAAACGACTAGGCCCGCACTCCTAGCTCATTTTCTGATAGTGCTGTAGCCCGCTATATTTAGTTGTGTACTGTTTAAAAGTCTGTCACAATCAATCTCCTGACGGCTGAACGCTGGCTGCGGTTTGCAGATGCTCGCAGAGGCCAAATGCGCCGGACGCCGCCCTCTGACACCATCACTGAATCGCATGGACCCGAGAGAGAAAATCAATGAGATGAGATATGTCATGAGATAGAGACTCTCGTTAGATGAAGAATCTGAGAAAATTAAAGTCATGTGAAAACCGCATGCTTTTTGATCCATTTTACACAAAACGCTTTTTGATGGTCTATTGACGAAATGCAGCTATTCAGCTAAAAGTGGAAAATGTATCTTTGTTGTTAAGCTAACAAATTTGTCACAGCCATGCGCTGAAAGAAAAGTTGTATGGATGCATAACGCAAATACTACAAGTGAATTAAATTCACTGCACAACCAGAAAATTCATTGTTTACAAACAATCAGCGTATGTTGCAAGATTTAAAGTGACTGCAAACTCAAATGAAAATCCGAGCATCATTTATTCAGCCCAGTCTCATCATGGATTAAAAAGGGCTTGAAATGTAGCACAGGAATCATGTACTACTTTTATACCATATATTTTTAAAGGTTATTATTCACTGAGGAGTTGTGTGAACATTCTGCTAAACATCTGCTTTTGTGTTCCAATGAAGAAATAAAACAGAATATTTATTTTTTGGGCAAAATATTACTGAGTTTCCCAAATTGGGGGTCATGAAAGAAATTCAGGGGGTTCGTGAGCTGATGAAAAGCTAGTTAATTAAAAAGTAAAATAAAATAATTTAAAAATAAAAAAGTAAAAACACACTTACTAACCAAATATGAAATGTGTGGTTTATATATAATATGCCCCCTCCCCCCCCCCCCCATATAGGGGGCCATATTATATGCACACACCGATCAGGCATAACATTATGACCACTGACAGGTGACGTGAATAACACTGATTATCTCTTCATCATGGCACCTGTTAGTGGGTGGGATATATCAAGTGAACATTTTATCCTCAAAGTTGATGTGTTAGAAACATTAAAAAAGGACAAGTGTAAAGATTTGAGACGGTTTGGCTAGGGCCAAATTGTGATGGCAAGACGACTGGGTCAGAGCATCTCCAAAACTGGAGCTCTTGTGGGGTGTTCTAGGTCAGTATCTTTCAAAAGTGGTCTAAGGAAGGAACAGGGGTGAACCGGTGACAGGGTCATGGGTGGCCAAGGCACATTGATGCACGAGGGTAGCGAAGACTGGGCTGTGTGGTCCGATCAAACAGACAAGCTACTGTGGCAGTGTGATGCTTTGGGTAATGTTCTGCTTGGAAACCTTGGGTCCTGCCATCCATGTGGATGTTACTTTGACACGTAGCCCCTGCCTAAGCATTGTTGGAGACCACGTACACCCTTTCATGGAAACGGTATTCCCTGGTGGCTGTGGCCTCTTTCAGCAAGATAAATGCACCCCACCACAAAGCAAAAATGGTTCAGGAATGGTTTGAGGAGCACAACAAGTTTGAGGTGTTGACTTGGCCTCCAAATTCCCCAGATCTCAATCCAATCGAGCATCTATGGGATGTGCTGAACAAACAAGTCCAATTTATGGAGGCCTCACCTCGCAACTTACAGGTCAGGGCTGTTTTGGCAGAAAAAGGGGGACTAACACGATATTAGGAAGGTGGTCATAATGTTATATCTGGTCGGTGTATATCTTAAATAATGGTCACACTTTAATTCGTTCCCTAATTTTAGTTAAATTGTAGCTACAATTGAAGGATTCAAACAAATTAGTACATGCCCACTATTTACTAAAACAAAGAAATTAATTTCAATGACCTTTATTTTTATAGAACTGTACAAAATACGGATCGCTTCAAAGTAGCATTACAGTAATAACAGGAAAATAATGATTCAATTATGTAAACAGAGTTCAGTTCAGCTGTAAAGCAGCTCTAAAAAAAGAAGACCATTGCTCAGCTGAAGTCAGTTCAGTGTTGATTCAGTTCTTGTAAAGATCATCTGATTGTTGATTGACTGATTGTTAGGCTGCATTAACTAGGTCAGCCGGAACCGGGAACACTTCCCATAACACCTGATGTACTCGTTACATCATAAAAAGAGTGGCATCTACGCTAATGTTAGTCTCTCCGTTTATCCCAAGGTTTATCACGGATCCGGGCCGTGTCCGGATCGGATGGTGGACCTGCGCCTGGACATGACCAACGCATCCTGGAGTGTCTGCTGAGACCTGTCTGCTTGCTGTCAATTGGTGTCTCCTCTGAATTTGCCTCACCAGCACGTCATGCTCAAAAAACCCGTTTCCGGGCAATAATTCCGATCTTTCATGTAGTCATACTCTTGTGTAATCGACGCACCATCCTAAATAAACCCGTCTCTTTCGTGATACCCTGATATTTTGAATATTCCGATCTAATATGATTTTTGACCTGTAAGGTTGCCAGAATAATAATCATACATCTGTTAATAGGCCAGAGGAGAACTGGCACCCCGACTGAGTCTGGTTTCTCCCAAGGTTTATTTTTCTCCATCATGCCCCGATGGAGTTTTGGTTTCTTGCCACTGTCACCTTTGGCTTGGCTTGCTCAGTTGGGGACACTAAAATTATGATCAAAGTTATTCAACTAATTATACAAATAAAATGTATGAATTAGGTTTTAATTAATTCTATAAACTATAATACAGATCTGCCAACATTGTCGCTATATGATGAATTAAAATAAGCTGATAACATCACTGTTGTCTCCAGAACGACTGAACAGCCAAATCTAATTTTGTTGCAATATTATCCTGTTTGACACTGTGAAGCTGCTTTGACACAATTGTGATTGTAAAAGCGCTATATGAATAAAGTTGATTGATTTATTGATTGATCAGTTAGTAAACTAATTCAATTCGGTTCTAAAGTGGCTCTGCAGGAAAAGCGTGATGCATTGTCCTGCTCAGTTAAGTTATCATCAAACAGTGTCAGTGCAGTCAGATCAAACCTGTTTCACAGACAAGGCTTAAGACCACAATGCATGTTTGAGCTGTTTTAACAAAGCAACTAGCACCGATACATCTTAAAATATGTCAGTGACTGTGATTGTTTTGTCAAGTAGTGCAGCCCAGTATTTTTTTTGTGTTCATAAAAGTTACTTAAACACCCAACTTTATCTTGGCTTAATCTAAGCCCTGTCTGTGGAACCAGGGATAAGCGTCCCCAGTTAAGCAAGCCACAAGCGACCATGGTAAGGCACCCAAACTCCATCAGATGACTGAACGGAGAAAAAACATTGGGGGATGGGGGGGCAGTTCTACTCTGGCAAATGAACGAACATTGTGTGATTATGAATTCTTATTTGTGGTCATTTGTCTGCATGTCATGTATGGGGCTCTGCATTAATGTAACCATTAACTGTCATCAGAAACCCACAAGCATGTGAATGTGTTGTTAAATTATTTAAATATTAAATCTTGAAAGAATAGCTCACTCGAAAATAAAAAATTAATTCTGTCATCATTACTCACCCTAATGTCATTCCAAACTCGTAAGAATTTTGTTAAACTTTCTTAACTTTTGCTTATTAAGTTCATAAAGAGATCGTAAAGCTAATCCATATGAATTGAGTGGTTTAATCCAAATTTTTTGAAGAGCCACAAGCATTTTATACGATGAAAAGATTGAATTTAGGCTTTTATTCACATATAAACATTGATCAGCAAACATAAAAAGAAGCTCAACTGAACCTACATGACGTGTGAGAACAAACCTCTTGCAGAAGCTCAAGCGTGATTTGTAACACAAGAATGAACCTCATTGGTTCTTGCAGAAGCTCAAGGATGATGCGCAACCTCATTGGTTCTCACAGGTCAAGTGAACATGAGCTTCATGAGAATAAAAGCCTAAATAAAATATGTTTATCTTATAAAGTGATTGAGTCTCTTCAGAGAATTTTGCACTAAACTGCTCAATTCATATTTATTAATTTTCTCAGATTTCATTAAAAAGATCTTTATTTGTGTTCCGAAGATGAACGAGTCTTACAGGTTTGAAATGACATGATGGTGACAATTTTAATGGTGACAGTTTTCATTTCTGTGTGAACTAACCCTTTTATTCAAGTAAAAAACTGAAGTCAAAGGTGTTCGGATGACAAAAAGTTTGGGAATCTCCTTAACTCAGTTGCAGCAGTGTGCACTACAGCCCATGGCTATGTCGCAATCACACAGCCCACTGTTTACTCAGCAACCCTTGCCAGATAAAGATCAGCACAGAGACGTGAAGATATATCCACTCGCTCTAAACAAGACACATGCTGGAAAAGCAACCTAGGAAAAGGCAAGACTCAAAACGTCTTTGGCAAATTGATCATTCATAACGGGTCACCGCACTTCAAATCTAAACTCTGGCTAACCCTGACGAACCTTAAAGTAAGAGGAGAAAAATGAAATTATTTTGAAATTGACTTCTAAACTTCAAAATAAACGGGTCAGTGTTGGGGATTGGCCGCCGGTGTAGCCGCATGTACGCGTTCGGAGGCGGGCCGGGGCTCGTCTGGGGCCTCTGATGGTGATAGCACCCTTTATCAGCGGGAGCCACAGTGTGAAGTCCCATCGCAGTCTGGGTCTTCTCTATGGCTCCTAATTAGGGTAGAGGTAATTGAATCGCATAGAACAAAGCAGCAGATCTCTACACGCGTGGAAATCATTCTGCTCGCACCTACAGCAGCCGTTTTTTCATCTGGCTGCGCCATTGAAAACGGGACCGAGCTTGGCCCGAGGATAAAACACACAGCGAGCACCTGAGACCCAACACGAATACATAATGCGGCGTAAAGGCCTATTGGGACGTCCAGACCGGCCCAAACCCTGCCAGACTTGGACGGAAACCTGCCTTTTGTGGGCCAAAGACAGATTCTGTTATAGTGTTGGGACATTCTGGTTTGAAAGTACATGCGCACACACACAAACACACACACACAGCTCGACCCACAAGTGCAGAACACACGTCTCAGCGCAACTCTTCTGAAGCTGCTGAATCGTTCTGTTAACCTTCATTGGATTCACACATGCATTCATTTGCGTCATATTTTGGTCGAACTACTGAGAAGCAGTTGGTAAAATATCTTCACCAAAAGATTTAGAAAGTGATCTAATATAAACAGAATAAACCAAAAAAATAAATCTTTAACCTAAAAACGAAAAAAAATTTGGCCCATATAAAAAACAATAATTCTTTATATTTGACAGCTGATAACCGATATATTGGCCAGTAAAAGACTAAATCAAAATGTATGCAATTTTTGAGATTAATTACAAAAACAAAGTCTCACCATTGAAAGCCATGTCTCAAGCACACAATTATAATCTTCCCATTCTAATTTTACGTAGTCTATGACAGACTTGCGCAGCATGTTACACTTAACCGAGTTATCATTTTTGAAGTGATTTCAAATCATATTTCAAGCCATTCAAAACCATCAGGGTGGACAGTGCAATGTCTAAAATGTCTCAACGGAAGGAAATAATCCATTATTTATCGGCTTTAACACATCAGCAAAATTTTCTTATCCCATTATGAAGGAGAAAATAAACACACCAAATGGAGACTTTTGCTGATGTTTCTCCTGCAATCTGGCATGCGTTGCCTTCAGTTTCAAAAGAGACCTAAAAAAATGTCTCAAACTGTGCTCAGATTGTTCAAGATACCACAGTCACAATCAGACACACCAAATGAAGTGTATTGTGATAGCCACATGAATTGTATAGCTTTATTTTCTTACACAAATGCCATCTCTTTTGTGTCTATTTGCATTTTTGAGAAAGTTCTGAGACAAAGTTAATACTAGAATTAAAGTCATTAAAGGTGCACTATGTAACATTATTTCCTTAAAATATACAAATAACCACTCGGCCAGTGTTATACATTTTGTTCAATTGAGTACTTACAATGTCCCAAATGTTTCCAACTATTTGTAAATTGTGAGAAAATTGCTTTTTTAATCAAGGAACCGAGACGTGCGAAGGTGTCCCTGTCAAACTGCGTCATATATGCGTTACCCTCGGTTTCCGGGTTTATTTTACAGAAACACTTTACTCTTAATGCAGTGTGTAATAAGTGCCATAGCCACCAAGCGAACGCCATGACATCCTTTCAACACACTCAGACGTATCTAAGATAATAAACAAAGCTGCTTTACCTCATACTCATGACCGGAAAAGCGGAAATAGCGCCGACGACTGTGGCATAATAAAAGTCCTGGAGCTTGCGTTCATCTTATTAACAGACGCTTCAGCGATTTATAAAAAAATACATTATGGAAATTAATAAAAGGCCCGATAAATTTTGAAATTTTGGAGAAAAAAAAATCCCAATTTTGAAATCCAGGATTTACGTGCCCATGCGAACCCTTTCAAATAGTTGTATACATAAATTAATTGCAGTGTTTTCCAAAGATAAACATCTGAATTTATTGATAGTTAATGAAGGCAAAACATCTGGTTATTTCTTAATTAGGTCATGCTTTCTGGGTTGCATGTTTAATGTGTTTAAAACCCATAGAACCGTGATTAAAATATTCAATTACCATAGCAGCTGAAGTCCATAAAAATCAGATCGGAACAGAGCATTTCATAATCACTGTGAAAATCACACGTGTACATGCTGCATGTGAGTTACTACATTTTGTGCATATGAAAGTGAGACACCCTGTGTTCAGCATCTAGTAGACTGGAATTGGAGTGGCATTAAAACAGGACTGGCATTTGACAAGGCCATTAAAATGCTGGAGGCGTTTCTGAGCGAGCTGATGGGCTTCAACAGATGCCAGAATCTCAGAGCCTCTACTTTTCTCTCCCTCTCTTTGCACCCAACTGGCAGTGCCACACGCCTATTAAAGGCTGAGGGTCGTCCTCCAAATGTTCAACACCAATCACAGAGACCCTGCTCTCTGAAGCTCAGGTGTGAGTTCTCATTAGCTCCTGTGCTCTGTCCCAATTTGGACTGGGCCGTCTTTCAGAAACGCTCTCTCCGAATGCTCCACATCAACTCTACTGAGCTCCAGAGAGATATTTTGCAAGTGAACTGCATTCCGCACTGGATTTCTAAGCCTGAGGTGAGGTCACACTTCACTTTAAGCATGCAAAATCATTTCGGCCCCTGCAACGAATATGAGTGAACAGGATGTCATACTTTTGGGTTTCCGTTTTTAAGAAAAATTGATATTACTGCACACAGTTTATCAGTCATTATTATTCTAAGTAAACAAACATTTGTCATCATATTCTTTAAGCGAAACGTAATACTTTGCTTTACATTTGAAACAATTTTGCTAATGATTCCCTCCCTCCAACCAACTGGCTCCACTGGCAATGCTCACTTTCACAATCCAATCGATTTCCAGTGGATAAGATCCTGTCCCTTTTGTTCTCTCAAATATCTTAAAGGGTTAGTTCACCCAAAAATGAAATTGATGTCATTAATGACTCACCCTAATGTCGTTCCACACCCGTAAGACCTCCGTTCATCTTCAGAACACAGTTTAAGATATTTTATATTCTAGTCAGCATGTGCAGTCTATGCACACTTTACTGTTGATGTCTAGAAAGCTAATAAAAACATCATCAAAGTATTCCATATGTGACATCAGTTGGTTGATTAGAATCTCTTGAAGCATCGAAAATACATGTTGGTCCAAAAATAACAAAAATTACGATTTTATTCATCATCAGTCTTCTCTTTGACACGCGATCCAAACTGCTGAAATCACGTGACACTGGCGATCCGAATCAATGATCGATTCACTGATTCATGGCCGTTTGAATCTTTATTTGAGGTTTGAAAACAAACTAAAATATAAAATATCCAAAACTTGGTTCTGAAGATGAACGGAGGTCTTACGGGTGTGGAACGACATTAGGGTGAGTCATTAATGACATCAATTTCATTTTTGGGTGAACTAACCCTTTAAATTCGATCTATAAAAAATGGTTAAAGACCAATTTATGGATAAAATAACCCCAAAAAAAGGGATTTAATTACTATTAAATGTTGACTTTCAATACTGTATGCTAAATAATTAAATCCTCTGAAAACGGATTGTACAAATATTGTGAAACAAATTGTACAAATTCTTTTTGTCACCATCCAGAAGCTGATGTCTAAGGTAAATTAGAATGAACACTATAGAGCTCGCAGTGCTTTCGTTTTAAACCAAGGCCATTTTATATCAAGGAAATAAATGAGGAGCTTTCAGAGGAAAGTGATTGGAGTCTTAAATACTTGCAGATAAAACAATGTTTCTCCATCAAGGAACAATTTCTGAAACGGATATACCAACGATTCCAATTTCACTCCAGCAAGAAAGAGGAGACCGTTTTTTAAAGTAATAAATTCCTCATTAATTCAATTCTAATTTGCCTCTGGTTCCTATTTCTATTATTGATAGTTCCACTTCTTAATACCCCAGATAAAAATAATAATAAAAAAACCGCTGCTCTAACTCTAAGGAGACAGAACCCACGATAAGATCTAAATATTACTCATGCCAAAGAGAAGTGTGAAGTCTGATGAACATTTCAAAAGAACAATTATTTATGGATCAGCTAAATCTTTTCCACTTTTTAATTAAAAGTAAAGAAAATAGAAGCTAATTATCCTGTAAAGATTAGCTGGTGGGCATCTTTCTGTAAATTAGTTCTAATTAAAAGGAAATTGTCAAATGACATTCAAAGTGCTGTCCTTTAAAACAGACAGAGGGCGGGGTTTTTTTCTTGCCGGCTCTTAAGTCTTGATGTGGTCGTGTGAAGCTTACGGATAGAGATTAAAATTCCATCAGAAGCCGATACGAAGGGCCCGTTTTCCCTCCTGAAGATGCTCTGCACTGGGCGACTATATCTGCGGAGTCCTCCTGGATCATTATTTGATCGCACTGATGGTCTAACTGTTTAACGCGTGGGTCAAGTGTGAAATACATTTTCTATTTCTATGATAACACACAGGAGGAACATCTCAGTGAATTCATCTGGGCTGCTCTGTTTCTAAGACAGAGAGAAATTATATTTCTCAGGTTGCACTTTCATTAAAGTATCAACTTTGGCTGTTTTCTCTGAAGGAGTGCATTCATTTTCCAAAATTAACTATGACGTGAGGGACAGGTCACCCAAAAATAAAAATGCTGTCATCATTTATTCATTGTTCGAACCATAATATTCTTATATAAATATATAGATATAAATATATCTGTCTGCCTGTTTGTTTGTCTGTGTGTGTGTGTGTGTGATCAGAGATGTTGGAGTATTTGTTTCCCCAGTCGTTTCAATTTTGATCATTTTAGGTCAAACCGTTCTTGTCTGTGCCTCACATAATGCAGGTCTATGGTCCCCACCTTAAAGAGCATACACAGAGAAGTCCAAATTAAACAATCCCCCATCGTAAGTACACACTGATGGCCTAAGACACCAAACGAGCGGTTTGTGTGAGAAAACGAACAGTATTTATATCGTTTTTACCTCTTGTACACCACTACGTCCGACTGATCCGAGGGTGAGCTAGCGTGTTTCCTGTGGTGTACAAGAGGTACATCTCGGATGCCCATGAGGTAAGCTAAAACATTTCAAAATTTAATTTCAAAGTGAACTATCCCTTTAAGACTTTTGTTCATCTTTTCAACCCAAATGAAGATGAGTTTTACAATCTCTTTATGAACTTTTTAAAGCGTTAAAGAGTTGTGTAGCTGTCGATGGAGGGACAGAAAGCTCTCAGATTTCATTAAAAAGATCTTCATTTGTGTTCTGAAGATGAATGAAAGTCTTGCGGGTTTGGAACATTTTGAGGGTGAGTAATGATGACAGATATTTTATTTTTGGAGTGAACTATCCCTTTAACTCAAAGTCAAAATATCACTCTGCTTGTTTGAACATCCAAACCGGCCCAATCTTTTTTCCAACCAATGAAAGATGAGTGACGAGATGATTTGCCCTGCCATTAAGCACTTCAGCTTTAAAATCCCTGAGGAAAAATTAAAGTAGACGCAAATGTTACAAACTGGAAGTATATGAGGTATAAAATGACTGAAGGTGGTATAGTTTAGATAAGCTGAGAATCTGTTCATTCAGAAAGCACAATTTGAAACACTGTTGAGATACATTTTGAAACTATAAAGAAAAACCTCCTGAGAAGCAGAAGACGTCTCTATTTATTCTCATTGCTGTCTAGGAGAAAAAATAGTCAATTTCATTTCCTCTTTGATGTTCCTTTCCTATATGTGTAGACACTTATTGCTGGCTGTTCGCCAAAGATGAAGTCTCAGGTTTCGTGTTGATTTCATCATGTATTAGAGCACTTGGATTCTCCTGCAGTGTCACAGCCTAATGTTTCTCAAACAGCGGAGCCAGGGGCCCTTGGAGGCCTCACCTACTGTCTCCACAGAGTCTCCAGAGGGTATTTACACTATGCTTTTATAGAGCAGCACCAGTGTCACTTCTAATGATCTCGACGGTGAGACTCGCGGGGAGATGCGTCTTCCTGCATTGCACTTTTATTCATTTAATGTCATCAGAGTTAGAAGCAAAACCCACCTCGCAGTCTACTGCCTCACATAACGGTGCTGGCTTCTAAGGCAGCATCCTGACTCCCACGAAATCTCATAAATGACTGGTTAAGAATAGTCTAAATGGGTAACAAGCAACCAAGCTGTGAAAACAGTGGTGCGTCCGACATTGTGTACTGTTACTTCACGTCCGTTAGAAAAAGTATAGAATGAATGTAATCCGGACATACTGCACCCGCCATGTTGTTATCACATGACCTATCAGCATCAGGTGCTTTGCTATTTATTTTTCCTCTCCCATGGCCTCATGGGAGGGGATTAGTAGTAATACTTTTCAGCAACTGTATTTTAAATACTATGAATTCGAACATACTGCTGGCATATTGTTTCGTAAACTACAGGTAAGTATTCAATCAGAGTTATATTAAAAAAATCTTACAAGCTTTATGATGGCAGTGTATTGTTGCCCGTTTTTTTAAATGGAAAAAAGTCCATTTATCCATCATATAACTGCTCCACACGGTTTCAGGGGGGTTAATAAAGGCATTCTGAAGCAAAGCGTTTGTATAAGAAAAATATCCATATTTAACACTTTATAAAGTAAATCTAGCTACCGCCTGATCAGAAAAAAACATAACTGGTGCGCAATGTTGTGTGTAGCAGTTATATGATAGATAGATGCGCTTTTATGGCCTTCAAAAACAGAGTAACACTCACTGCCATTATAAAGCTTTAAAGAGCGAGGACTTTTAATATAGAACTCTGATTTTATTCGTCTGAAAGAAGAATCTCAATATCACATTGGATGACTTGAGGCTGGGTAAATCATGGGCTATTTTTTATTTTTGGGTAAACTTTAAGTGTTTTAAGTGCCTTGTTTTCTGAAACATTTATAAAAAAATAAAAATTAATTAAAGAAATAAATAAAAAATAACGAAGTTTTAAGCTTAAAACATGCTTAAAACATGGAGTAAGAGCACAATATTGTTTTCCCTTTGAATTAAGTATTTCTGACCCCATTAGCAGATGTTTTTCTTGTTTTAAGCTTAAACAAAATTTTGATTTGTTTTTTAGAAAACAAGATAGCACCAGATTTACTGATAGTCCAAACCTTCTTTTGGTCTTAAAAACCACTACCAGGATTGTACTAAAGACACTGTAAAATGAGCTCTGAAAAGGCGTTGACAGGGTTCATTTTGCGGTTTCAGACTTTGTGGTTTCCCTTTAAGATGCAAAATTTATGAGAGGAGAGTATTTAAATGAATTACGCAAGTTGATTTACCTAAGGCTTGCGCAAGTCAAATTACTGCTAGTTGCGTCATTATTTAACAGCCTTTAAAAACCAGACGCTAATTTGTGCTGCTCTTGGTATTGGTCATTATGGAAATGATCTGCTGCGTCTGTGATCTTTCATTTGCTCATTGTCAGTAGATCATGCACTGAACTTTCCACCCCATTGCCGCTTTTTTGGCCGCTCTCACTCTAATTCGCCTAGTTATATTTTAAGTCAGTTTGCTTCTCAAGTAAATCTGGATTTAACAATGTTGAGATATTTGTACTGTAAAGCAAGACATCTTTTTGCAGTGTATATGATGCCTTAATGCAAGTCTACATAGGCAGCACACTAGGTTTTAGAACAGCTTCATAATAGCGAAATAAAAAGGCAAATTTTGGCTAGGCTACACAACAAATCTGAAATACATGTGTGATGTCTCATACCACAGACGATGGAGTCATCATTTAACTACTTATTTTACTACTAACTTATGAGATACTTATAAATATATATAAATATATAAATATATTAAATATATATATATATATATATTTAATATTATATATAAATATTGTTATATTCAAGCCTCACCCTATATTAATGCTTAATGAAGACTAATATATATATAAATATATAAATATAAATATATATATATATTAGTCTTCATTAAGCATTAATATAGGGTGAGGCTTGAATATAACAATAAAGATTAGATTGTATTGTAATGGCAAGGCTACAGTATTATTGGCTAATCATATTTTAGGGAAATGAAATGCACTGTCAGATGAAATAGATCATTATGACTCCCAATATACAGAATTCTACTAAGTAAAACCACAAACCCATGTGGAACACACCATGCAGTCTCTATGTGTATTATTCATTTCCTTACAGCTGGCAGCAGCAGCCAATGTTTCATATGTGTGGGGAGAGGGACGTCACCTCCAGAGGGAGAAAGAGACACTCCCACAGTAACACACAGAAGACAGCGCATTGACCTTTAACTAAAACCAGGGAGAGGGAGACCTCATGTCAAAAGACTTCATGAGAGACACCCCTCCTTACAGGATACACACACCACACACACACACACACACACACACACACACACAGAGGGTCTTGTACTGCAGCCTACTCATAAGTGAGTATAGAATGTGCTTGATGTATGATTTAGGGCTGCACGATATTGAAAATAACTGTTTATAATTTATTTTTGTACAGTGTTTAACATCAATGACAGACACCGCGGCAGATATATTAGGCTGCTGTCACGTCAATACTGAATGACCATTAGGGCTGGGCGTTATGGCTGAAAACTGTATCATGATATAAGTTTTTCATATCGGTGGAATATTGATAATAATTGATTTTTATGACGTAGTTAAATAAAATTACACTACATTTAAACATTTTAATTTTAAACATAACCTTCCTCTGAATATAATCCCCTCAGTTATAAAGGCAGAAATGTCAACACAACCATTGAAAACACTCAAATAATTCAAATGTAAACATAAAATCACAATGAACACTTAATTATCTCTTAACGTTAAGGTTCAGTGCCTGCGGTATTTCTTTGTACCGTTTAGATACTGATGCAGAGTACTGACTCTTCCATGTCGCTTCAAAGAACAGCACAACGGCAAGCGCATTGAGTAAACACCTTCCCAAATGGACGAGGCCTGCCTCGCCGTGCCCAGTCAATCCGTTACTGAAGAATCTAACACGAGACAACGATATGGCGCAACCAAACGAGATACTGTTACATGATTGGCTATTAGTGTCTCACTCCCAACGTTGCTACGTTCCCAGAGAGTGAGTGTCTTTGTTCATGCAACCAAACTTGCTTCGCAACCTCCGGTTTCTTCTGACGATGGAAAAAAAAAGTTTTAACGAACACATTTTGATGTCTGCGCGCACAAAAAACAGCGTGAGAGTTTTAACTCAAATGGCTTAAAATCACTTGAAATGTACTTTGATGGTTAAACGTTGAAATTAATCCAAGAATAACGTGCGTTTCGAACCATCTCTCAGATCTCTATACTTGACATCGCATGTCCTGTGACGTGACTATCATGGATGCGTATATCACGATATCGATGCTAAAATCATATATCACGCAGTTCTAGTATGTTTGCAATGAAATGTCTTTGCATAACTATACAGCAGTGCACACTATATGATCCATGTTTGCATAGAGCACAGTAGAAACTATATTCTCCATTCCATTCATTTATCATTTTTAATAATCATTTCCAGAATAAGTATAACCTTTTAATAATAATAATAATAATAATTGTAAGCATTGTATTAATGTTATGCCTTCATAATTACTACAAATAATATTACATACAACTATTATAATAAATACAATGATATAATAATTATCAGGTAATTAAATGACTAATAAATATTTATATTCTTTAAAAAGATTATTGCTGTAACAATGACAGAATGTACATTTGCATGTGATGGTATTCTTCTATAACTTGGAGCTCTGCGACACAAACCCATTCCATTACAATGCCGTCAATCTCCGGTATGCTGAGAATCCTCCAACCTAAATATCACAGCCTCTTTTTTTACTAAATGCTTCCATATTACAAGCAAATTACTAGTGCAGTGCGAAGACGCCAGCGAGGAACAAAGATGGGCAGCCATAATTATATCGCTGCGTGTGCCGCATGTCAATGGGCCGTCTTCCTTCCGGAGGGCGATCCCCTGGGCCCCCGGGCATCAAAATGATGGCCAAATTATTTTGTGCTCCGTTGCATCGTGGCACAATTATCATATTTACTGCGGCCGCATTATGACAACAATGCTGTTTACACCTGTCTCCAGGAGAAAGGCAAGGTTTGCACTCTCTAATTTAGCAAATGTACAGTATGCATATGAGTTCGCTGGCGGGGAGCTAAATTAGGTCAGGACTGGAATACATCAATAGCAACCCATATGTGCAACATCTCCCCCTCCACTCTCTCTCTCGCTCTCTCTCTCCCTCCCTGTGTTCTCGTCTTTGCTCTGAAGCCCGCCGATGTGGCAGCCTGACGACTGCAGAAGTGTGATATGTGCAAATCACATTTGCAGATGAGCTTGAAACTCTTTTAAATATTCAGATATCAGACATCCAAAGCAGCAAGCCGCTACTTAAGACTCCATCCCGGCAAGAGACCGGATCCCCTGCTCATTAAGGGAACGCTCGCTCGGTTTACACTTGAAATATTTCACACGAAAATGTACAGCTGAGGAAAAACATCAGCCTTATCGCCGATAACAATGCAAATTGTCAAAAGCCTGCGGAAGATTTCAGCCCCGAAAAGCCAAAGTCGTTTTTTGGAACGGCTCTTTCTTGTTATTCTGTCTCTTTTTCATCTCGCATTTCTGCTACTTATTGGCACACTGGATTAATTTTTTTCAAGTCACATGGTGAAAGGTGCGGCTGCCACGAGACACGGGGAACACGTGTGTCTGTTTTCTGCCAATCGAGCATCAAATGTAGCACAGCAGGGGTCTCGGGGAACATCCAAACCGGGCCACACAACGCCAACCGCCCAAGACCAGGCGTTTAGCTAGACTCACAGTTAGGAGCTATCAGAAGTCTGACCTTGTTCAGTCGGTACTAAACTATTTAAACTAAGTGCTAAAGGAGCGATCGCATGTTGACATCGTAAAGAGCCAATGAGCCTGTCGGGTCCACGGTTCAACTGCACCCGCTCTTTCAAACCTGCTCTTTTTCCTAATTGGCTAACGGCATTTCTAAAAGCTTCCTCCTTCCGCCCCCCGCTTCAGATTCGTCTCCCGCTTGTTAGCCCCTACGTCAAATTTGTCTCCGTGCCATTTTAATTACAGCCCCAGCAATCTCTCCTGTGGCATTCTGGGAGAACACTGATCTGCAAAAAAGGTGATAAGTGAAGACGACACCCAGCTTTGGTATCAGCCATAAACAGACACTTAATTGAATCATTTGACCTGAGAAGCTGATCGGCCGCAATAGCATGTAGCAAAAAGAGGGGGGGACTGTTTTGGATTTTAAAACAGTCATATTTTGCGCGCACAGCGCCGGCTCTGGCCCCCCGCCCGCTATGGGATTGATAAGTGCACCGTGCAACATGTCCGCAGACCCTCGCTTTCCTCCCGGAGACTTTATTTGATTGCACGCGCACGCTCGCGGTTCAGAGCTGATCTGACTGCTCGTGCTCGGCGGAAAAGACTATTTGCAGACGTAGGAGTTATCAATCCGAGCAGACGCGCGATCCGAGTCCGGTGTCACTTCCCCTCATTATGTTAATGGTTAATGCATGCAAATGAAAACATTCCGGCAATTTGATTTCTTTGAAGATAGTTTGCATATTGTCTTAGCCGTAATGACGGCACACTTTCCATCCGGCTTCGATTTATGCGAGGCTAGTTCATTTTTTATCAGTGCCGAGTTCATTTCTAGGGCTACTGGAATGTGTTTTTCCACTCACTATTTAACTAATTAGGATTCAGGTAACATAAGCAGATTTTTCACGCTATTGGTGTTTTTCTTAATTAAGAAACAAATGAATTCTCCCCAGCAAAAGAGATGGAACACTGGGATACAGTGCCAGAGGCCAGATGCTGCTGCTCTTAATTAGAAGTCACTCTATTGTCTGAGCTTTTTTAATGAAGCTCCAATCTAAATGGATATCAAAAAAGACCGCTGGAGCAAAGGAGAGGAAAAAATCCGGCCATTTTAAATAATAAGAAAATAAAGATAATGGAAGACAAAAGATATGTCCTGGCAGCAGTCTTCCAGAGACAGCTGAGCAGAGAGAGCGCGCCCCTCACCTCCGCCCGGAGTTTCTTTTAAAGCGAACGCGGGGCCGGGCTTTCACCCACCCACCGCCTGACGCTTTCATCGGCGCGCTCTCCATCCAGGTTTTTGTGCGGTTCAAAAAAAACCCAGTTGGCTTCTCAGCAAAGGTTATGTATTTTCATTTAAAGTTAACATTCACGGTCGCTTCCAAGCGAATCCAACGCGAGGAAAGCACGTAGCTAGCGTGACACATGACACGCTTAGTTTTGCATCTAAAGGCCGTTTGGACTGTTTTGCATTTCGTGTGTATTCATGCACCAAAAGGAAAAGTACACTAAAATAAATGCATGCGAAAGCAAAGCTTGTTCGAGAACTTCTGAGGAAGGCGTTTTGTGTGAGCCGCAGTCAGGGAGGTCAGCTGGGCTGGGCTCAGAGAGGTGGGCAGCGTGTTCTGTGGCTCAGGGCGATAACATCGGGTGCCCACGCAGGCAGGCGCCGCATGCCCACATGTGCTGCCAAGCCCATCGGTTCTCCTTCAGACAGCATGGCTTAGGAGCTCCCAGCGGATGGGCCGGTGCCCATTGATACGTGCCCAGGACCGTCGCGTTTGGGCCAAGCATCCTCGCACCCAGGGGCTGCGCCATCGATGCCCGCTGCGTTTGCCAGGCTGGATGGCACCCAGCAACGCATTTCAAAAGGGCTTTTTTGGTGGATGAGGTATGCGGTGTGATTTCCTTTTCCCTTTGTAATGGACCCGGTTAAAGGCGAGCCAGCCTTGACTTTTAAGTCGAACGGTGCCTTGCCTTTCATTTGAGCTGCGACTCGTAATTGATTTCCGACTTTCCAAATTTTGGAGGCTTTTCTCTGTCCTTCGACTGGCCAACTGGCACCACGGAGGCCAAAGGATATCGAAAAGCATTTGACGGTCTGCAAAAAAGAGAATGATAAACATTTAGGGTTTAAGTACACAAGAAAAACACCCCAATTGTCACCTGCTAAAAAGCAACTTCCCTATTAGAACAGCCATGTTTCAAATACTTCTACTCATCCCTTAAAAATTACCATAATCCTCCTGCGGTTCACCCATGCTCGGTGCCTCGTTCACAGACCTGCTTGTTTATTTCTATCTGCCGGGGAGATTAGAGCAGCAGATTAGCTAGTGCCGAAACACGAGTCGCCATCAAAGACGGAGAGGATAATGTCACTCTTTCTCTCCATTCTTTCCCCCTCTTCTGAAGCTGTCGGAAGTGCATTAGAACAATAGGAATGCGAACGCTCTGTAGAGCATGACAACAATAGCAGCCGATCCTGAGGGACCCGGCACATGTTTAAAAAAAAAGAAAAAACTCAATGCGATGCATATTAAGCCTTTACAGATCGCATGTTAACAGTTAGACGTCTTTTGAAAGATCAAAATGATCTGATAAAACAATCTCATTTATCCTTTCTTGTATTTGTAAGCACTGTATACGGTAACAGCATTGCAAGGCAGGACTGCATTGAAATACTTAATTATTTTTCAATTTCTTCCGGTTAATTGAAATGCTTAATTTACAGAATGTTTTGCAGATCATTTCTTTGTGAAGTTTTATAAACTATTATCTTAAGATTTACATTTTTCAGAATTCTAAAAAACTTTCCAAAACGAATGACGTCACTGTAATGTTAGCATGCTGAATTGTGATCGTTTCTTTCTGAATGACAAAGCACGAGGCATGCCTTAAACTTTGCTGTTATTTTATCATTACACATCTTACATATTCACTAATAGACGCCCTGATTTTTAAAAAGTCTATAAAACAGTGAACTATAAATCATCAGGCATCAGGATTGTCATTAAATGAAGATTTTATGGACTTAACAGGAAATACAATTCATACAATAACATCATTTAGAGAAAATGCATAAGACAAAACATTTACAAAATAGCACAAAAAATAAGGCACGCGATTGTGACGTTGTCATTATAAAGCGGAACCAACCCTAAACAAAAGCTTAAAAAACCTAAAATTTAACTCTATCCATTTATTGCCTTGCAAGCACAGATATTTCCTTCAGGACAAGCAAATAGTTTGAGAAATGAAGATATAGTATTTTATCATCTGAACAAAAAAAAAACAATTGCAACAGAATATACAGACCTGTTTCAAACATTTTCATCTGAATGTTTAATAACCATCTTTCTGAAGGATTGTCTCATAAGTGGCCTGTCAAAGGGAAATATTTCCCTGCGTGATTATTCAGGGTTGTAGATATTCAGATTAAATGTGCTTTTGTTAGTGATACATATTCATTATTCAATGCAGTCAACCTTCACAGTCTTCAGACAAAAACACACAGAAGAAAATCCTCCACAGAAGCAATGAAAGAAGAAAAACACCTCAGAAATCACTGACACTGTTGACTTCAGAAGAAAAAAAGTTTTTTTCTCCCTCTTTAAAAGGCAGGATTTTTGTGAAGCAGCCTAATTATTTATCCAGTAGGTGCTTTATGGCTCTCATTAGTTTCTCACTCTCTTTCTACCGAACATTAAAAGGCTGAAGACAACGCTCATCTGGTGCTGATAACATGCCGGGTCTACAAGCCTCAGTCGTCTGTGGGTAGAGAACGGCAGCGTTCCGAAACAGGATAACGGCAGTAGAAAAAGCTCTCTGCGCCCAAAATTTGCAAAGATGCACTGCCTAGAAGCCAATATTGGGATTTTCAGGTTTCATCGCCTTAATGCCAGACAGGTCTCATGGATCAAATTGTGGCATAAAAGAGGAAAACAGAGCAGGAGAGATACAGTAAGAGGATACGAGCAGGTGTGTGAGGGTTTTACTAGAACTACAGATGGTTTGGTGAACAGATTTTGAAAACACACATTCTGACCTCCTCCTGGGTGAAGTTTTGGGGTGAGATGTCACCTCAGTGTGGGCTCTCATAGGGACATCTGCCGTGACGAACTTCTCCAATCTGGATCCATCTCAAGCCAACCACAAGATCTGATCAACCCAATCAAACCCTGACTTACAGACCACACTTGCACTGTTGCATCTCACGATTATCCAGGAGAAACAACTGAAACAATGATTTTTTTCTTTCTTTCTTTTGAGTCAACTAAAACAAAAGCACTGGACAATAAGACAACAAGCTCCTGTCCTGTGGTCACATTCAACAAGACCATGCTCAACTTTATGCAGTCACATTAACAAACAACTCCGACATGTGTCCATGTCGATCAAGCTTTCTGTCCTCCCCAGACTCTAATACCAGGACAGCACTTTGTTAAAGAGAGCCCTTCCTGGCTCTGCTACATCTCTGACTTGATGCAATGAAAATAAAGCTTTAAAAACTCAGAAATGCAAAACTTAAGTGCGGCTGACAAAGAGAAATTATTTTCAGCATTAAGTTAAATTTAAAAAAGTCAAGCAACCATATTTTTACAAAATGTATTTTTCATAGTATTTTATTTTGACTAGATAGACAACAGACCAGACAGATATACAGACTACTAGAAAGATACTAGATATACTAGAAAGATATTGCCAAAAGTTTTGGGAATTGGGCCTGCCTTTACATGTACATGAACTTTAATGACATCCCATTCTTAATCCATAGGGTTTCATATGGAGTTCTCCATACATTTGCAGCCATAAAAGCCTAAACTCTTCTGGGTAGGCTTTCCACAAGGTTTAGGAGTGTGTTCATGGGAATTTTTGAACATTCTTCTAGAAGCATATTTGTGAAGTCAGGCACTGATGTTGGAGAAGGTCTGGCTCGCAGTCTCTGCCCTAAATCATCCCAAAAGTGTTCCTTAGTGTTGAGTTCTAGACTCTGTGCAGGCCTGTCAAGTTCCTCCACACCAAATTCGCTCATCCATGCATTTATGGACCATGCTTTGTGCACTAGTGCGCAGTCATGTTGGAACAGGAAGGGGCCGTCACCAAATTGTTCCCACAAAGTTGGGAGCATGAAAGTGTCACAAATGTCTTGGTATGCTGAAGTATTAAGAGTTCCTTTCATTGGAACTAAATGAGACTTTGATATAATAACACTAACAGTTGACCGTGGAATATTTAGTAGGGAGGAAATTTCACAAATGGACTTATTGCACAGGTGGCAACCTTTCCCGGTATCATGCTTGAATTCATCGAGCACCTGAGAGTGCCCCATTCTTTCACTAATGTTTGTAGAAGCGACTGCATGCATGTGCTTGATTTTATACACCTGAATTCAATGATTTGGAGGGCTGTCCCAATACTTTGGTGATATAGTGTAGACAGACAGACAGACAGACAGACAGACAGATAGACAGATAGATAGATAGATAGATAGATAGATAGATAGATAGATAGATAGATAGATAGATAGATAGATAGATAGATAGATAGATAGACAGATAGACAGATAGACAGATAGATAGATAGATAGATAGATAGATAGATAGATAGATAGATAGATAGATAGATAGATAGATAGATAGATAGATAGATAGATAGATAGATAGGACCTTTTTTGGTATACAATAAATAATAAATAGCATTTTGCTTACACTATTTACTATAAACACTGCCTGACATGCATGGTGTAAAACAAGATCTCACCTAGAGTAGAGCTATAAACACACACCCCACAACTTTCTTTTTTAATCATTTAAACTAGTCATAAACAACAGAAGATGACTAGGATGACTAGCCCAGTGACTAGGCCTAAATCACCAATCAAAATGATTGGTCAATTCTGGCCTCTTGCAGTCAGATATTTTTGTTATTGACTGTCAAACTGTATTGACTTTTTTCCCAGGAAACTGATTTCCTACATTATTATACTAGTCTCTTGTATTGATGTGGTCTTGGTTTTTCGCATCATAATATTTGAGTTATGTGGTAAAAAGCAGGATAATGTAGATTCAGCAGGTCATTTTCGTCAAATGAACCCCTTTGGGGTAATACAAGATCCTCCTTACCAGATCATGTGGGTTTATTGCAATAGATCAGAAGTCAAGAGTATGAAATGACACACAAGTACACACACCGATACAAACTCACACTTTAAGGTTTCTAGCCTTGTACACTATTATTGATAAAAAAAAGCTGGTCAATATACATCATCTGGCTGAAAGGATTATATTCTTATCTAAAATGATATTCAATAAAGTATGACCACAGAAACATGACTGGAGTGCCTCCTGGTCTGGAAAAAAGGAAACGTTTTATTGGAATTAAGATCAGTGTCGAGATTAAGAGGAGAAACAGCAGTATGATTCCTGTTGAAGCCGATATTGCACTTTGTGTTATTTTTTTTCCCCGATTCTAACATGCGGAGCAACAGAAACACGACTGCAGCTCAGAGAACAGCACCTGTGCTCCTGAAGGAATCTGCAAAAGCTTTTAGTAACAGACCCGAGACGTGCAGATCAACGGCCTCAAAAAAGTATTTGGACACTTAAGCCACAATTTAAAATTTGAGAATGTCATTGCATTAGATGATAAAACATCAAACCAAGTGGCATAAAATGAACTCTGAACTAACTTCACTTTTCTGAGCCTTTTTTGCAATGGCTTTTAACCAACTGGTGTCAAGCCCTGCATCTGAATATGTGTACCTACAACAAAGCATCCAAAAAGCAGCATGTCAAATGTCTAAGGATACTTGGTATTCAAAATACAGTAGGTGAACAATCCCGGATGACCCAAAACATCTGCTGGGATTCTAAAAAGTTCTGCCGCACTTTGAAATCCCACAAGGAGATCAAGAGACACCAAAGTCAAAAAGTGTTCTGTCTGACAATTCTTTTATAAATAATTAAAATAATTTTGTCTTCATTTTTAATATCTGTTGAATACCCTTTTTGGGGACTGCCGGGCACAATTTCTCTGCGGTGGTGTGCCGCGACTGGCTCCGGTTTGGCTTGGAAAGGTCAGGGGGCTACTTTGGCCTTTTCTCCTTGTGGCGTCCCCATCTGAGGTCTGCCAATCAGATGAGCGCATTCTCAGTCTGAGGTCTGCGGCGAGGTCAGCCACCCACACGACCTGCCTTGAAACACGGACCAAGGAATCTAACACGTGCGCAGGTCAAAAAGGTGTCCTTGAGACCCCACGGCGCACCCACCACTGCACTCCTCCTACACCACCTATGTGGTCTATTTTCGCCCGGTACATACGAGAATAACCTCCAGAAGACTGTGGACAGATCTTGACTCTGACCGGGAATGAGCCACCCTCCCTGGGATGGAAGAGGAGGTCGGTGAGCATGGAGGCTCTGCCAAGTTTGTTCATTTGGACTTAGGCTTTTTTTTTTTTTTTTTTTTTTTTTGAAGAGGAAGACATTCCTCCAGGGGTATCAGAGCTTGATTTGTGCCCGCCCGGGGATGGTGCATCTCACATGGTGCAACATGTTCATGGATCAACATCTTCCGACCAGACCAGATTTGAGGAACAGGTTTTGTTTATGTCAAGCTTAGGCTTAAAACCTTCTATTTAAGTGTTATTCATCTTTCAATTGCCTCTGATTGTAAGGACAACTTATGGTTAGCTATATGGTTATGATCAAATGTTTGTATATTTCTATGCAAAATATTTTGACTTGGCAAAATCAGGATGTGCGTTTATCAATGGTCATTTTGTCTCCTGTCCTAAGAGAATACTTCCTGGGGTTAGGCTTCCTAAATAACTTTAAAATTAGTTTTCACTTGTGTATCAAATAACATCTGTACAGACAAACTTTTTTAATTAGGCCCTACATTTACTGTTGTTTGCTCCACTAATATTATTTCACTTCTGTTAAATTAGCTTGTGTTGCAGACCGAGCGAGATGCGACCCGGCCATTGAAGTACCATCTCCTGTTAAACGAGTGTCTCAACATCGGCCGAGACTCATTTCGATACAACCAGGGTTCAAATCAGCGGTAACTGCTGTACATCATTTTAGAGCAGCGTTTCCCAACCAGGGACTGACGTGAGCAGTGATGCCATCTGACGTGAGCAGGGGTGCCGTGTAAAAGGTGCCGGCATGCACTTGCACCGCGGTTCATCTCACATCTGATGACGCATCTTTAATATGGGTTGATTGAAAATAATGCTTTATGTATGTTTCTGTCGATGGATACACGTGCTGGCTCCTCAGTGAACCACTACAACAGAGATAATAAAAGAAAAACGTGGGCAAAGCGGTTTCTCTTTGTAAACTGTGTTCAATGCAAGCAAGAGCTGCCATATGACCCTTCATTTTTGCCATCATCATCACCCAGGCATATTCGCCCGAAGACACGAATGAGAACTCGCGCGCGATGTGAGAAGATTTGTCAATGTGCATCTTCATTAATATCCAAGCAGACAGAGTCTGTATGCCTTAAGAGAACTTGTACAGTCGATAAAGACGACGCATATCCCTGCATTAGGTCTTAAAGGGGCAGTAGCCTTTACTGCTGTCTGTTTAATGTCAAACAAAAGATAAGGAATCACTCACTGCTCTTTTTTGAATAGCTTTTTTAAGTTTATTAAGGATTCATCTTTAATTTAAACAGTTAAATATGCAGTTATTTTGTATTTGATTACTTTATTCAATTTTTTCTACCTAAAAAATAATGTTAAACCTATCAGAAAAACTTGAAAAGCATTGTTTATTTTATTAGTATCTTTGCTCGATAGTATTTATTAGTGCTGCTGCTTGTATTTAAGTTATTTTTTCTTATTTTTTTATGTATTTTTTTTATTTGACAGTAGTCCTTTTTTCCCTGAACATAGCAAATACCGAGCATACTGAAACCGTAAACCTAAAACCGTGATACAAATTGAACGGTGAGCAATCTGTACCGTTACCCCCCTAAGCGTAACGTATGCAAGGGGGTGCCACAAAATGTTGAAAAATTTCAAAGGGTGCCATGACTGAAAAAAGGTTGGGAAACACTGTTTTAGAGCAGTCTTTTTAGAGTGGTATTTACTTAAAAAAAGTTCCACTTTGTTTGATCATTTGGTATCTAATGCGATGACATCTATATTATATGACATTACATATGCAATTTTGCTTCTGTTAAATTTGATTTTTTTTGCACTACCTTCTTGATCACATTTTGACTTCTGTTTTAAGTTTTCAGAGCAATTTCAAAAGATCATAGTTCCCTGGTTGTAGCATTCCTCATCCCATTGGGAAGTGGCTCTGAATAAAAGCATCTGAACAAATGAAAATATGAATATAAAGGCAAATTAATGAATGCAAACATAAATTAACAGATATGATAAGAGTGCTTTCTGCAGTGATATTATACCCGTGCAAACTAGAAAAAGTCCAAACTGCCTTACTCCAGACGAGTTGTTCTCATGAGCGAGGCGGGACATGCTGTCTGTCTGCAGTAATTTTATTAAAGCGGGCTGGATAACACGCACTCATTTGTGCTGCCTAATTAAGAGACTCTCCTCCCCGTTGTTACGCCCACCAATTACAAAGAGCTCATTTGCATACCTGGGGGACATTAGTAGGAGGAAACTAAAATTAAGCTCTTGAACTCATTCAAAGCTCAATGTCCCGTTGGTCAATGCTTAAAATAAAACAGATGTTTGTTGTTAAGCCCTGTGGTATTAACCTAATTCTGCTCCTCTCCTAATTGAACTCTCTTAAAAATACCATGTGAATGGGACATGATACATGCTTTCAGCAGTAAGTCCCAAATTTAGACTGTGTTTGGAATGAACTAGTGTACTACCTGCTTAAAAAAAAAAAAGATCAAGTAATGCAGCAATAATAAGTATTAGTATGCTACATTATTTGTCACATGAACTCATTACATTGCATGTTTAATTCAGAGATTTAAAAATAGTTTTGCATTGCATTTGTATTTTATTTTTTGCTACGCTGGTAATGGAAGGTGAAGTGCATTGTATCTCAAAAGTTAGATCTTTTAGATATGCCACGCAGACAAGTAATCTGTATGCAGTGCACAATATGCTTAGTATTTCACTTTTTTGTTGTATTTCTATAAATTTGTCTAAAGCTATCATGTCACTATTAACCCCAAAAACAATGTATCAATGCAAATAACCATTCTGTCTTGAATTTGACAAATGAAATGTAATAAATACCATTTTCATAAATAATAGTATTTGAAATGTGATATCAACCTAATTAAGTGCCAAATAGTCAACACTTTCAGTGAGAGAATGCTATGCAATGCATTACATAACTGGATTCATATGCGATTTAAAAATGGTTTTCATAAACACAGCTCTATGTGCAACTCGATTCAAAACAGATATATTTTTCTTCAGATATGTGACAGATGATAAATGTGACAAACACATTCTGCTTCCACTTATAAGGAGACCAAATGTGGCATTAAAATGTCATGCAATTTTCTGAAAATCAAAAAACCAACAATATCAACCTCACAGCCTTAAACGTGCACGCGCACACACACACACACACACACACACACACACACACACACACACACACACACACACACACACACACAGTCAGAGCACTTGGAATCAAAGGAGAAAAAGGCAAAGTAA
The DNA here is from genome assembly GCF_024679245.1 of Pseudorasbora parva. Classification (NCBI taxonomy): domain Eukaryota; kingdom Metazoa; phylum Chordata; class Actinopteri; order Cypriniformes; family Gobionidae; genus Pseudorasbora; species Pseudorasbora parva. The sequence continues at coordinate 9,805,805 of NC_090178.1, read as the reverse complement.
CGCACACACATGCACCAAACTTTGGGTGTGTTCAAATTGGATGATGTATGCAGGACCGAGTCCATGCTGGAGGGGTGTCAAAAAGCAATCAACGTTCCATCTCTGATGAGTCCGACGACAGCGTGATTCACATCGAGGATGGAAAGCTGATGTGCTGGCCGAGACGAAGGCCAACGTTCCTCCTCGACCCCCCCAAAAATGCCACACAATCACCAGAGATTAGAAATGCATCTCAAATCCAAAGCCACAGGAGAAAGAAAAAAAAACGAGGACATAATTTGTGTCCTGATTATGATAGACTCTTTTATTCCACTTCTCGACACAGTTGTGGAGAGAGCTGACGTTGAGGAGTGTTACCATTGACTTACAAATGTCAAAATATGGAAAAAATGCACCCAGCTTAACCACAGAAGAAGTCTGACTGCCAAAGAACTGTGAAATGGATGCAAGAGTCTGAAAAGACGGCACACTGGTTTTAGCTAATCGTTTCAAAGCACAGATCTAGATTTTGAGGCGATCGTGAAATCTAACACCATTACGAACAACATTACAAACTAACTAGCATGTGCATTAGGAGACTTTTTGTTGTCATTCTGTAAACTACAACTACACAGCAGACACAAACCATTACTTTCTGAATTTTTATAACCTCTTAAATACAGTTCATAATTACACAAAAATTCACAGCAAAATATAATGGTGGTCAGGGTCACTTACTAGGCTTTCAGGTTGAAAGCCCTGCAAATTCAAATAGCAAAGACATTTGACCAACAGATTGATATTTTGGCTCCACACACAGACACACACACACGCACGCGCACACACACACACGCACGCGCACACACACACACGCACGCGCACACACACACACACACACACACACACACACACACACACACACACACACACACACACGACAGAAAATCTGCATTTCTCCATGGCTGTTTGGAACAGCATATTACATACTTTTACTAGTTTTGCAGTTTGCAGTACTGTATTTTTTCTGTACAAAATATTATACAAAAGTTGTACCAATTAATATATATATAACAAAGTGTGCATTTCAACAGAGCACAATGATTCAAGTACTGTATTCAGAGTGTCAAACGTACTATAAATTATATTATACATAAAATCTCTTCAGATTGCTAAAGGTTAAGACAATTGTTTAATAAACACAAAATTTGATTACAAGCACAAAAGTTAAATTTAATGAATGATTAATTAAATGAAGTGACGAATAAACTGTATTAAAATTAGACATTGCTATCACATGACAAAAATGCAACATGCTACTAACTGTAACTGCATACCATTTCACACAATATTTTTGTACAGGGTTGACATGAAATGTCAGTCAAATATTAGATTAGGGTCCAATTCTTACTATTAACTATGATGTTTGCCTCTGAGAGTTGGGTTTTTAAAGGATGTAGAATATTGTCATACAGAATAAGGCATTAATTGTGCTACTATATCTAATATCCTAGTAATATGCAAGCTAATAAGAAAATAGTTAAGAGTGAGAATTGGACTCTAAACTAAAGTGCAAGGGTAAGTTATAGAACACACTCATTATGTTAGAAAGTGTAAATGTTTATGTAAATGTATACATAAATATTCATGTTTATGTATATTTATGTAAATATAAGTTAAACATTAATATGATCAAATTAAATTAAAACATTGTCATGTAGCCTTTAAGTATTTCTCAATGAAGTAAACAGAGATAGTCCTCACTTTACTTTCTGATACTGTACAAACAGTGGTATAATCACACTTGCAATTACAGGTACTTCTAATATTCAAACTAGGTAGTTCACAGTACTGTGTGTTGTAAGTGCAAGTATGCCATTCCAAACATAACCCCAATCACGCTTCCTTTTCTTTTCTATCCTCAGTCACTATCTTCCTTTCTCTCTCCAGCTTTGGCAGTGGAGATTGGACTCTGAACTCAACTTAGACACAGAGTTGGAGGATTTTACAGATGGTCGGGAAGAGGCTTTAGCATTTGAGGAGAGGAGAGCAGAGCCCGATTTCACACCGGTGTGTGTGTGTGTGTGTGTGCGTGTGTGAAAGCAGGCCACCTCTAATCCACTGACTGCAGAGAAGGCCTGCAGCTATCCTGCTGCCCAGCACTGCCCACAATCCTGGCTGTTTCTACAAAGCCATACATGGTGCATTAGAGGCCCGGGCTGAAGGACTCTCTGCTGATATGCCGATAGGTGCTGAACAAAGAGTCCACAGGGAACCACACGGACAGAGACACAAGCAATCACACGCCACGGCCTATTCACTGGGACCACACGGCCGCTGACCCGTTCACACTTCAGATCCAGGATCAGGACGTTTCCATGCTAAAGGCCTAGTCACACTACACTGCCATTCAAATGCAGAAGTACAAGGACGATATTTTCTCAGTCTGCTGCTTTTGACTTCACAGATTGGGATAGTGCTAGTGAAGGGCTTGAGATGGTGTACGTTCCCATTGGTTTTAAAGTCTGCCATGACCTCAATAAGGATGTCTATGAACCATGGTGAAAGCATTCCAGATTTGTATAATATTATTAAGGAGGCATGATATATCAGTGGTCATATCATTCAATAAAAGTGATGTATATAAGCCAGTAAATGATAGCCTAATGCCCACAATATTTCTAGTTTAGGCTTACATATTGAAAACACAAAATAAAATACTGAAATTAAATGATAAATTTAATTATGAATGAATGAAATTAGCATATCAAATAAATATTAAATGAAATTAAAATAAATATTACATGAACTTAATAAATTAAATTAATTAATTAATATAAAATGTTCTCAGAGTCTATAAAATTATTCATAAAGGAAGGTTCTTGTTTTATTTGCTTATAAATATAAATACACATTTTAGATGTATAGAATTTCAGTTACCAATATACATAACTAAATATTATATCATACAGCACATGAATGGCCATCAAATGAAGATTTTTTTTTTTTAAACAGCGGCTAACTAGTCATGATATCCTGCCAAACCTTGACCAGTTGGATTAGCTTAAATCAGCTGATAATGCTGGCATTTGCCTTTATTAAAATCAAAAGAAATTATAAAAGCATATTCGTTAACTGAAGTATAGAGTCTTCTGAATAAAACAATTCCCACAAGTACAAAATGCCCATGTTTCCATCCTTCTATATCTTTTAAACTACCATCAAGAAGAAAGTCACAGAAAAAATAAGAAACAAAAAAAAAGGTTGAAAAAAAACAGATCGACGTGTACAATCTTCTCAGAGCAGCTGCTATCTGAAAACAGAGATAATGTGATGAAAGTCATTTTACTACATTTATTAAAAGTCCTTTCAAATGTACATTTCTGACCACCACAAGGAGCTAATCTTCAGGAAAGCTTGAGAAAGGAATGGACATGGAGATCATTATGATTAAAGGGTCTATGAGCGTCCTTGATTTCAGTCATTTCAAACAATCGATCATGCATTACATTCACACATTACTGCACTTACAAACCCTCCAGTATCATGAACAGAGCGTGTTTCTGCCCTCTCTATGAAGTGCAATCGTTCAGTTTGATTCTCAATGGATGTCGGTTTATGATGCATTACAAATTCAGCTCAACTTCGTAATGATTTCACATGCATCATTCCTGTCCTGATACACAACATTAGCCCCTTAGTATGAAAGTCGCAGGCAAGAGATCCTCTATATTTGCAGGAGTTTGTTTATAGATCTAAGAAAGACAAAAAAAATGTACATGTACTTTAAGGATTAAAGTAGCAGAGCCTCAAAGCCAAAGACAAAACAAAAAAAATAACAGCATGTAGAATGTAAATCTCCTCACAGCAGAAGCTGCCCCACTTGACCACTGTGCTATAACTAGTTTCACGAGACCAGTGGAAGATAAGAGAAGGAGACGAAAATCTGTGACCTTTTTGTCCTTCACATTTGCCGAGTTTCAATCTGAAAGAGGGAATCAAACACACTGATCCGAAACTCACTGTCAAATGCTGAGCCAGACATCAATCAATCAGCACTTTCATTTTTTTGCCTCTCTTATCATTTGACCCATGTGTTATCCTGTTTCAGTGGCTTAAGAAAGTTGATGATGGTCAAATGTGTGCCTCTGCAAATCCCAAACATACACACCTACACACACACAAATACATATTCACGGACGGATGGACGGACAGATAGATAGAACAAATGACAGACAGACAGACAGACAGACAGACAGACAGACAGACAGACAGACAGACAGACAGACAGACAGACAGACAGACAGACAGACAGACAGACAGACAGACAGATAGATAGATAGATAGATAGATAGATAGATAGATAGATAGATAGATAGATAGATAGATAGATCGTCTCGGTTACGTATGTAACCCTCGTTCCCTGAGGAGGGAACGGAGACGTAACGTCAGTGACTGACGAATGGGGGTTTCGCCTAGAAGCCAATCATCTTCGAGATCTTAGAAAGCGCCCAATGGCAGTGCCAATGCCATGGGCATGCGAATTTGCATGCGTAACTCCGCCTACCCACCTGGGTATATAAGGAAGTAGCTGGCATGAATCGCATTATGTTACCTGCTGAGGAGCCAAGACTGAACTCTCGGCCGTTCCAGCGGTACAGCGGAAGTGGCAGTGGGACGTTACGTCTCCGTTCCCTCCTCAGGGAACGAGGGTTACATACGTAACCGAGACGTTCCCTTTCGTTCAGTCACTCCGACGTAACGTCAGTGACTGACGAATGGGGGTCCCAATACAATCACGCCACTCGGCTGTCTTCCAGTGCCCTGCGCAAGCGTGAGAACCCTGATGCAAGCAGAACGGTCAAAGGCCTCTACTTAACGCAGGAATACCAAGGTACACTGGGAGGCATATTCCAGGAGGAGATATGCGCCAAGATGCCTACCCGTAGGGAGGACTTAGGGAAACACGTATGACCCCGGGGGGCTGCATACGGAAGATCACTGGGGTACCAGCCGAAGGTGGATTTTTAACCCCAGGAGGTGGCAAGGTTGCCAAGGGAATACACCCGCTCAGGGAGGCTTACGGTGGAAATACACATGTGGGGGTCGCCGGAGGGGAACCATGCACATGGGGCACCTGGCCGGACACGAGTGTCTGGGCTAAGGGCAGACTTACTGGCGTCGGCGTCGTCAGTGCTGGAGGAGCTCAGGGCTCTCGGGGAACTCACCTGAGAAGAATATCGCACGTATCCAGTCCGTGGAGTGGAATGGCGAGCAAGCGAAGACACCTGAGCCAATCCATTACCGGCCATTTGTAGAGGCGAGTACATAGTCGGATACAGGCTCCACTCGGAGGTTATAAAACCTGGCGAATGTGTTTGGTGTCGCCCAGCCTGCAGCTCTGCCGATGTCTGTCAGCGGAGCGCCATGTGCTAAAGCCCAAGAGGAGGCCACACTCCGGGTGGAATGGGCCCTGACCCCAAGGGGACATGGGCGTCCCTGCTGCTGGTAAGCCAAAACAATGGTGTCCACTATCCAGTGAGACAGCCTTTGCTTTGAGAGAGCCTTCCCTTCAGCTTCCCACCATAACAGACAAAGAGCTGGTCTGAGGTCCTGAAACACTGCGTCCTGTCTACGTAAGCGCGAAGGGCGCGTACTGGACAGAGCAATGCCAAGGCTGGGTCTGCCTCCTCCAAAGGCAGCGCTTGCAGGTTCACCACCTGGTCTCTGAACAGAGTGGTGGGAACCTTGGGCATATATCCAGGCCGGGGTCTCAGGATCACGTGAGAGTCAGCCGGCCCGAATTCCAGGCACGTTTCGTCAACCGAAAATGCCTGCAGGTCCCCTACCCTCTTGATGGAGGCCAATGCGGTCAGGAATGCTGTCTTCATAGACAAGAACTTAACATCTACTGACCGCAAAGGCTCAATGGGGCCCTCTGCAGAGCACTTAGAACTACTGAGAGGTCCCAAGAGGGTATGAGAGGAGCACGAGGAGGAAGTAGTCTCCTCGCACCCCTCAGGAACCTGATGACCAGGTCGTGCTTACTTACCGTTTTCCCGTCCAAGAGGTCATGGTAGGCGGCGATAGCAGCCACATAAACCTTCAGGGTGGATGGAGACAGCCTTCGATTCAAACCTTCCAGGAGGAAAGAGAGCACGGACCCGATCGGGCACTTCCAGGGGTCTTCTTGGCGAGAAGAGCACCAATTGACGAAGAGGTTCCACTTCAACGCATAGGCCTGTCTCGTGGACTCGGCCCGAGCGGAAGTGATGGTAGCCACCACCGGAGGTGGTAGGGTACTCAAACCTGCCGCGTCCCGTCCAGGAGCCACACGTGGAGGTTCCAAAGATCGGGACGCGGGTGCCACAGGGTGCCCCGTCTCTGAGAGAGTAGGTCCTGTCTCAGAGGGATTGGCCAGGGAGGGGCTGTCGCAAGGAGCACTAGTTCTGGGAACCAGGTCCGGCCGTGCCAGTGCGGGGCGACCAAGATGACCTGCTCCTTGTCCTCCCTGACCTTGCACAGAAAACGTGCAAGAAGGCTCACTGGGGGAAACGCATACTTGCGTAGGCCCCGCGGCCAGCTGTGCGCCAGTGCATCCGTGCCGAGCGTGCCCTCGGTCAGGGAATAGTACAGGCTGCAGTGGGACAAGTCGTGAGAGGCAACAGAACTACCTGTGCGTCCCCGAACTGATCCCAATCAGCTGGACCGACTGGGGATGGAGTCTCCACTCCCCAGGGATTGGCTGAACCCGTGAGAGCTCGTCGGCTGCACGGTTCAGGATCCCCGGGATATGGACAGCACGAAGGGACCTCAGGCGCTTCTGACTCCATAAAACGAGATGGCGGGCGAGTTGAGACATGCGGCGGGAGCGTAGACCGCCCTGGCGGTTGAAGTACGCTACTACGGCCGTGTTGTCCGATCTGACTATTACGTGTTGACCCTTCAGCAACGCTCGGAAGCGGTGCAGGGCGAACCGTACTGCCAGCAACTCGAGGCAATTGATATGCAGGCGGCTCTGGCTCTCTGACCAAGAACCGGCGGCTGCATGTCCATTGCACATGGCACCCCAACCCGCGGTGGACGCATCTGTTGACACAACAACATGCCGGGAAACTCGTTCTAAGGGCACTCCTGCCCGTAGAAAGCTGAGGTTCGACCACTGGGTGAGTGTCTGTCTGCTGGCCTGAGTCACTGGGACCCGGAGCGTGCCAGACTGCCATGCCCATCTCGGGACTCGATCGCGAAGCCAGTGCTGAAGCGGTCTCATATGAAGCAATCCGAGCGGCGACACCGCGGCTGCAGATGCCATATGCCCCAGGAGCCTCTGAAATAGTTTCAGTGGAACCGCACTCTTGCTCTCTATCTGCCTGAGGCAAGTCAGCAGCGACTGCGCGCGCAAGCCCGTAAGCTGCGCGCACATGGCGACCGAGTCGATCTCCATACCGAGAAAAGAGATCCTCTGCACGGGGCAGAGTAAGCTCTTCTCCCAGTTGACCCGAAGGCCCAAACGAGCTAAGTGGTGGAGAACCAGGTCTCTGTGTTCGCACACCCGGTCCCGAGAGTGGCCCAGTATGAGCCAGTCGTCGAGATAGTTCAGGATGCGAACCCCTTGTTGCCTGAGTGGCGCAAGGGCTGCCTCGACAATCTTCGTGAAGACGCGAGGGGACAGAGCTAGCCCGAATGGTAGTACGGCATACTGATATGCCCGCCCTTCGAACGCAAACCGCAGGAACGGTCTGTGTCGCGGAAGGATGGACACATGGAGTACGCGTCCTTCAGGTCGATCGCTGCAAACCAATCGCATGGACGAACGCATTCGAAAAGGCGTTTCGCAGTCAACATCCTGAACGGAAGCCTGAACAGGGATCGGTTCAGGACGCGAAGGTCCAGGATCGGTCGTAACCCACCGGATTCTTTGGTACAATGAAGTAAGGGCTGTAGGAGCCGGACTTCATCTCGGCTGGAGGGACGAGCTCGACCGCAACCTTCGCCAGTAGGGTCGCGATCTCCGCACCCATGACTGGGGCATTGGACCCCACCACGGTGTACCGGACACCCCGGAAGCGGGGAGGAGCTCGCGCGAACTGAATCGCGTAGCCGAGCCGGATGGTCCGTGCGACCCAGCGGGACAGACCCGGCAGCTGTAGCCACGCTCCCAGGGAGTGTACCAACGGGGTCACGCGGAGCACCGGCGTACCCTCGGTGGGGCAGCGAGGCAGCGTTACCGGCCCGGACTCGGGTGTCGTAGCGGCCCGGTGTCGGGGCGGCGGTAACGGCTGCGCCCTGACAGAGGAGACCAGGGAAGGACTCGCGTTCCACTGGGGTCTGCTCTGAGAGGGGGCTGGCGACAGAGAGGGACGAGAGCGGCGTGGCCCGGGGGCGGCGCACACTGCCGTCACCGGTCTCTGGGTGCTCAGGGATGGGTTAATCAGTTCTTTCTACAAAGGTTGCTGCTGACCCGTGGGCCAGCAGCTGGACAAAGGATTCTCCCCCGGCCCTCCACCGGGGGAAGGGGCGGACCTGCCACCGTCCCATGAAAGAACTGCCCATCCCAGAGCTGTCCGCGTCCGGAGCGCCGCTGGCCTATTTTCAGCAGGCTGCGGGGCTGGCGCGGACTGGGACGGCTTCCTGCAGCGCGCCCTGTGGCGTGGCCAGGGTGAAGGCTGCTGCTGTGGCCACGCGGGAGGGGGTCGCAGGAAGTCGCCCAGGAGGCGAGGAGGCTGAGGCAACTGTGCCGGCGGCGCTTAGGTGCAGCAGCGGGCCGCCAGGGCAGATGGCCTCAGTCTGCCTCTGGGGACAGCCAAGAACTGTTGGGCGCAGTCCCTGACTGTGCCGCCGATAAGGCCGGCCTGGGATATGGGCGAGCTGAGGAGGCGGGCTCACTCAGCCGTCCCACATCGACCAAGTAAGGCCAGTTGTCTTTCCCGGACCACAGCTGTGGACATCTCCTGACCCAGGGGGCGTGTGGTCACCTATGCCGCGCTGGGCGGGATCGGTGGCGGCACGCCTTCCTCGAGGCAGTGTTACCGGCCCGGACTCGGGTGGCATAGCGGCCCGGTGTCGAGGCACTGGTAACGACTGCGCCCTGACAGAGGAGACCAGGGAAGGACTCGCGTTCCACTGGGGTCTGCTCTGCGAGGGGGCTCGTAAGCCCTGGATCAGCTCTGTCCTCGTGCATACGCATCGGGGCGGCAGCTTACCCCATAACACTGCTGGACTACGCCACCGAAGTAGACGAGCCAGCAGGCTTGGGAGGGCGCTTAGGATAGCCTCACCGCGTCAAGTCAAAGCACTCAGTGGACACCGAAGTGCGCAACAGAGCACCTGACCGAGGGGGAGGGACCCCAGTGTACCCTTAGGCCGCGACCCCTCGAGGGCAGAGAAGGCGGAGGAGGCACCAAACGGTCGCGGGAAGACCCGGAGATCTCCCGGACCGCGTGCACTCCTCATGCATCTCGGGAGCGAAATGGCATTGGGGGCGGGGCCCGCAGCTGTCGGGTGCCACCTCCAAAAACCAATCGCCCAACCGCGAGCACTCGTGACAGGGCGGAGATTCACACCAGCCCGAGGCTCGCGGCTGCCCGAGATATCATGGCTGTCAACTCTAGGTCAGATTCTACAGTGCTACCACACCCGGAGGCGGAGCATAGCCGAATCGTCATCCCCAAAGGACTCTAGCCCACCTTGAGATGCGGCAATCGACCTCTCGCCGCTATCTGGAGTATGAACTAAACGAACGGGGCGTCAGCAGACGGTCCCGCTGTTTCAGTCCAACACTCACTGGAAGCGATGTGCAAGAGGGCGGGAGTGGCCCGAGGAATGATCGTCGGGGTTCTTAATACCACAGCACCGCCCTCAGGTCACCCTGGCCACCAGCCAAAGTACCACCTCTCTCGGAGATGGTAGATCGGGGTGTGGCAGAGGGGACTCTCTCTCTTTACAGAGATCATTGAGTCTCGACCACAACATCGCGATGGTCATGTTCCCACAGAGGGAACACAGCACATCCACAAACACTGTCCGAACGTGCTGGGCCCAAACACGTCGAGCAGTGAATGCGTCCCAAAGACAGCAACAGATATCGACCGCACCCGGAAGTGCGCGGGCAACCCGTCTTGAAAAAGA